>NW_027141741.1:0-300000 GCF_036365525.1 Heterodontus francisci
CTCACTCTGCTATTCCTGCTCTTTAACCCTTTCACACTGTGTAACTCAGACGGTGATTTACTCTCAGTCTCACTCTGCTATTCCTGCTCTTTAACCCTTTCACACTGTGTAACTCAGACGGTGATTTACTCTCAGTCTCACTCTGCTATTCCTGCTCTTTAACCCTTTCACACTGTGTAACTCAGACAGTGATTTGCTCTCAGTCTCACTCTGCTATTCCTGCTCTTTAACCCTTTCACACTTTGTAACTCAGACAGTGATTTACTCTCGGTCTCACTCTACTATTCCTGTTCTTTAACCCTTTCACACTGTGTAACTCAGACAGTGATTTACTCTCAGTCTCACTCTACTATTCCTGTTCTTTAACCCTTTCACACTGTGTAACTCAGACGGTGATTTACTCTCAGTCTCACTCTGCTATTCCTGCTCTTTACCCCTTTCACACTGTGTAACTCAGACGGTGATTTGCTCTCAGTCTCACTCTGCTATTCCTGCTCTTTAACCCTTTCACACTGTGTAACTCAGACAGTGATTTACTCTCGGTCTCACTCTGCTATTCCTGCTCTTTAACCCTTTCACACTGTTTAACCCAGACGGTGATTTACTCTCAGTCTCACTCTGCTATTCCTGCTCCTTAAGCTTTTCACACTGTGTAACTCAGACAGTGATTTACTCTCAGTCTCACTCTGCTATTCCTGCTCTTTAAGCCTTTCACACTGTGTAACTCGGACGGTGATTTACTCTCGGTCTCATTCTGCTATTCCTGCTCTTTACCCCTTTCACACTATGTAACTCAGACAGTGATTTACTCTCGGTCTCACTCTGCTATTCCTGCTCTTTAACACTTTCACACTGTGTAACCCAGATGGTGATTTACTCTCAGTCTCACTCTGCTATTCCTGCTCTTTAAGCTTTTCACACTGTGTAACTCAGACAGTGATTTACTCTCAGTCTCACTCTGCTATTCCTGCTCTTTAAGCCTTTCACACTGTGTAACTCAGACGGTGATTTACTCTCGGTCTCATTCTGCTATTCCTGCTCTTTACCCCTTTCACACTATGTAACTCAGACAGTGATTTACTCTTGGTCTCACTCTGCTATTCCTGCTCTTTAACACTTTCACACTGTGTAACCCAGACGGTGATTTCCTCTCAGACTCACTCTGCTAATCCTGCTCTTTACCCCTTTCACACTATGTAACCCGGACGGTGATTTACTCTCAGTCTCACTCTGCTATTCCTGCTCTTCAACCCTTTCACACCATGTAACTCAGACAGTGATTTACTCTCGGTCTCACTCTGCTATTCCTGCTCTTTAACCCTTTCACACTCTGTAACTCGGACGGTGATTTACTCTCGGTCTCACTCTGCTATTCCTGCTCTTTAACCATTTCACACGGTGTATCCCGGACGGTGATTTACTCTCAGTCTCACTCTGCTATTCCTGCTCTTTAACCATTTCACACGGTGTATCCCGGACGGTGATTTACTCTCAGTCTCACTCTGCTATTCCTGCTCTTTAACCCTTTCACACGGTGTATCCCGGACGGTGATTTACTCTCAGTCTCACTCTACTATTCCTGCTCTTTAACCCTTTCACACGGTGTAACCCGGACGGTGATTTACTCTCAGTCTCACTGTGCTATTCCTGCTCTTTAACCCTTTCACACGGTGTATCCCGGACGGTGATTTACTCTCAGTCTCACTCTGCTATTCCTGCTCTTTACCCCTTTCACACTGTGTTAACCGGACGGTGATTTACTCTCGGTCTCACTCTACTATTCCTGCTCTTTAACCCTTTCACACTGTGTAACTCAGACAGTGATTTACTCTCAGTCTCACTCTGCTATTCCTGCTCTTTAACCCTTTCACACTGTGTAACTCAGACAGTGATTTACTCTCAGTCTCACTCTGCTATTCCTGCTCTTTACCCCTTTCACACTATGTAACCCAGACAGTGATTTACTCTCAGTCTCACTCTGCAATTCCTGCTCTTTACCCCTTTCACACTGTGCAACTCAGACAGTGATTTACTCTCAGACTCACTCTGCTATTCCTGCTCTTTACCCCTTTCACACTGTGTAACTCAGACAGTGATTTACTCTCAGTCTCACTCTGCTATTCCTGCTCTTTACCCCTTTCACACTATGTAACCCAGACAGTGATTTACTCTCAGTCTCACTCTGCTATTCTTGCCCTTTACCCCTTTCACACTGTGTAACTCAGACAGTGATTTACTCTCAGTCTCACTCTGCTATTCCTGCTCTTTAACCCTTTCACACTGTGTAACTCAGACAGTGATTTACTCTCAGTCTCACTCTGCTATTCCTGCTCTTTAACCCTTTCACACTGTGTAACTCAGACAGTGATTTACTCTTGGTCTCACTCTGCTATTCCTGCTCTTTACCCCTTTCACACTATGTAACCCAGACAGTGATTTACTCTCAGTCTCACTCTGCTATTCCTGCTCTTTAACCCTTTCACACTGTGTAACTCAGACAGTGATTTACTCTCAGTCTCACTCTGCTATTCCTGCTCTTTAACCCTTTCACACTGTGTAACTCAGACAGTGATTTACTCTCAGTCTCACTCTGCTATTCCTGCTCTTTAACCCTTTCACACTGTGTAACCCGGACGGTGATTTTCTCTCAGTCTCACTCTGCTATTCCTGCTCTTTAAGCCTTTCACACTGAGTAACTCAGACGGTGATTTACTCTCGGTCTCATTCTGCTATTCCTGCTCTTTACCCCTTTCACACTATGTAACTCAGACAGTGATTTACTCTCGGTCTCACTCTGCTATTCCTGCTCTTTAACACTTTCACACTGTGTAACCCAGACGGTGATTTACTCTTGGTCTCACTCTGCTATTCCTGCTCTTTAACACTTTCACACTGTGTAACCCAGACGGTGATTTCCTCTCAGACTCACTCTGCTAATCCTGCTCTTTACCCCTTTCACACTATGCAACCCGGACGGTGATTTACTCTCAGTCTCACTCTGCTATTCCTGCTCTTCAACCCTTTCACACCATGTAACTCAGACAGTGATTTACTCTCGGTCTCACTCTGCTATTCCTGCTCTTTAACCCTTTCACACTCTGTAACTCGGACGGTGATTTACTCTCGGTCTCACTCTGCTATTCCTGCTCTTTAACCCTTTCACACGGTGTATCCCGGACGGTGATTTACTCTCAGTCTCACTCTGCTATTCCTGCTCTTTAACCCTTTCACACGGTGTATCCAGGACGGTGATTTACTCTCAGTCTCACTCTACTATTCCTGCTCTTTAACCCTTTCACACGGTGTAACCCGGACGGTGATTTACTCTCAGTCTCACTCTGCTATTCCTGCTCTTTAACCCTTTCACACGGTGTATCCCGGACGGTGATTTACTCTCAGTCTCACTCTGCTATTCCTGCTCCTTACCCCTTTCACACTGTGTTAACCGGACGGTGATTTACTCTCGGTCTCACTCTACTATTCCTGCTCTTTAACCCTTTCACACTGTGTAACTCAGACAGTGATTTACTCTCAGTCTCACTCTGCTATTCCTGCTCTTTAACCCTTTCACACTGTGTAACTCAGACAGTGATTTACTCTCAGTCTCACTCTGCTATTCCTGCTCTTTACCCCTTTCACACTATGTAACCCAGACAGTGATTTACTCTCAGTCTCACTCTGCTATTCCTGCTCTTTACCCCTTTCACACTGTGCAACTCAGACAGTGATTTACTCTCAGACTCACTCTGCTATTCCTGCTCTTTACCCCTTTCACACTGTGTAACTCAGACAGTGATTTACTCTCAGTCTCACTCTGCTATTCCTGCTCTTTACCCCTTTCACACTATGTAACCCAGACAGTGATTTACTCTCAGTCTCACTCTGCTATTCCTGCTCTTTACCCCTTTCACACTGTGCAACTCAGACAGTGATTTACTCTCAGACTCACTCTGCTATTCCTGCTCTTTACCCCTTTCACACTGTGTAACTCAGACAGTGATTTACTCTCAGTCTCACTCTGCTATTCCTGCTCTTTACCCCTTTCACACTATGTAACCCAGACAGTGATTTACTCTCAGTCTCACTCTGCTATTCCTGCCCTTTACCCCTTTCACACTGTGTAACTCAGACAGTGATTTACTCTCAGTCTCACTCAGCTATTCCTGCTCTTTAACCCTTTCACTCTGTGTAACTCAGACAGTGAGTTACTCTCAGTCTCACTCTGCTATTCCTGCTCTTTACCCCTTTCACACTGTGTAACTCAGACAGTGATTTACTCTCAGTCTCACTCTGCTATTCCTGCTCTTTAACCCTTTCACACTGTGTAACTCAGACAGTGATTTACTCTCAGTCTCACTCTGCTATTCCTGCTCTTTAACCCTTTCACACTGTGTAACTCAGACAGTGATTTACTCTTGGTCTCACTCTGCTATTCCTGCTCTTTACCCCTTTCACACTATGTAACCCAGACAGTGATTTACTCTCAGTCTCACTCTGCTATTCCTGCTCTTTAACCCTTTCACACTGTGTAACTTAGACAGTGATTTACTCTCAGTCTCACTCTGCTATTCCTGCTCTTTAACCCTTTCACACTGTGTAACCCGGACGGTGATTTTCTCTCAGTCTCACTCTGCTATTCCTGCTCTTTAAGCCTTTCACACTGTGTAACTCAGACGGTGATTTACTCTCGGTCTCATTCTGCTATTCCTGCTCTTTACCCCTTTCACACGATGTAACTCAGACAGTGATTTACTCTCGGTCTCACTCTGCTATTCCTGCTCTTTAACACTTTCACACTGTGTAACCCAGACGGTGATTTACTCTTGGTCTCACTCTGCTATTCCTGCTCTTTAACACTTTCACACTGTGTAACCCAGACGGTGATTTCCTCTCAGACTCACTCTGCTGATCCTGCTCTTTACCCCTTTCACACTATGTAACCCGGACGGTGATTTACTCTCAGTCTCACTCTGCTATTCCTGCTCTTCAACCCTTTCACACCATGTAACTCAGACAGTGATTTACTCTCGGTCTCACTCTGCTATTCCTGCTCTTTAACCCTTTCACACTCTGTAACTCGGACGGTGATTTACTCTCGGTCTCACTCTGCCATTCCTGCTCTTTAACCCTTTCACACTCTGTAACTCGGACGGTGATTTACTCTCGGTCTCACTCTGCTATTCCTGCTCTTTAACCCTTTCACACTCTGTAACTCGGACGGTGATTTACTCTCGGTCTCACTCTGCTATTCCTGCTCTTTAACCCTTTCACACTGTGTAACCTGGACGGTGATTTACTCTCAGTCTCACTCTGCTCTTCCTGCTCTTTAACCCTTTCACACTGTGTAACTCAGACGGTGATTTACTCTCGGTCTCACTCTGCTATTCCTGCTCTTTAACCCTTTCACACTCTGTAACTCGGACGGTGATTTACTCTCGGTCTCACTCTGCTATTCCTGCTCTTTAACCCTTTCACACTGTGTAACCTGGACGGTGATTTACTCTCAGTCTCACAGTGCTATTCCTGCTCTTTACCCCTTTCACACTGTGTAAATCAGACGGTGTTTTACTCTCGGTCTCACTCTTCTATTCCTGCTCTTTAACCCTTTCACACTGTGTAACTCTGACAGTGATTTACTCTCGGTCTCACTCTTCTATTCCTCCTCTTTAACCCTTTCACACTATGTAACTCAGACGGTGATTTACTCTCGGTCTCACTCTGCTATTCCTGCTCTTTAACCCTTTCACACTATGTAACTCGGACGGTGATTTACTCTCAGACTCACTCTGCTATTCCTGCTCTTTACCCCTTTCACACTGTGTAACTCAGACAGTGATTTACTCTCAGTCTCACTCTGCTATTCCTGCTCTTTACCCCTTTCACACTATGTAACCCAGACAGTGATTTACTCTCAGTCTCACTCTGCTATTCTTGCCCTTTACCCCTTTCACACTGTGTAACTCAGACAGTGATTTACTCTCAGTCTCACTCTGCTATTCCTGCTCTTTAACCCTTTCACACTGTGTAACTCAGACAGTGATTTACTCTCAGTCTCACTCTGCTATTCCTGCTCTTTAACCCTTTCACACTGTGTAACTCAGACAGTGATTTACTCTTGGTCTCACTCTGCTATTCCTGCTCTTTACCCCTTTCACACTATGTAACCCAGACAGTGATTTACTCTCAGTCTCACTCTGCTATTCCTGCTCTTTAACCCTTTCACACTGTGTAACTCAGACAGTGATTTACTCTCAGTCTCACTCTGCTATTCCTGCTCTTTAACCCTTTCACACTGTGTAACTCAGACAGTGATTTACTCTCAGTCTCACTCTGCTATTCCTGCTCTTTAACCCTTTCACACTGTGTAACCCGGACGGTGATTTTCTCTCAGTCTCACTCTGCTATTCCTGCTCTTTAAGCCTTTCACACTGAGTAACTCAGACGGTGATTTACTCTCGGTCTCATTCTGCTATTCCTGCTCTTTACCCCTTTCACACTATGTAACTCAGACAGTGATTTACTCTCGGTCTCACTCTGCTATTCCTGCTCTTTAACACTTTCACACTGTGTAACCCAGACGGTGATTTACTCTTGGTCTCACTCTGCTATTCCTGCTCTTTAACACTTTCACACTGTGTAACCCAGACGGTGATTTCCTCTCAGACTCACTCTGCTAATCCGGCTCTTTACCCCTTTCACACTATGCAACCCGGACGGTGATTTACTCTCAGTCTCACTCTGCTATTCCTGCTCTTCAACCCTTTCACACCATGTAACTCAGACAGTGATTTACTCTCGGTCTCACTCTGCTATTCCTGCTCTTTAACCCTTTCACACTCTGTAACTCGGACGGTGATTTACTCTCGGTCTCACTCTGCTATTCCTGCTCTTTAACCCTTTCACACGGTGTATCCCGGACGGTGATTTACTCTCAGTCTCACTCTGCTATTCCTGCTCTTTAACCCTTTCACACGGTGTATCCAGGACGGTGATTTACTCTCAGTCTCACTCTACTATTCCTGCTCTTTAACCCTTTCACACGGTGTAACCCGGACGGTGATTTACTCTCAGTCTCACTCTGCTATTCCTGCTCTTTAACCCTTTCACACGGTGTATCCCGGACGGTGATTTACTCTCAGTCTCACTCTGCTATTCCTGCTCCTTACCCCTTTCACACTGTGTTAACCGGACGGTGATTTACTCTCGGTCTCACTCTACTATTCCTGCTCTTTAACCCTTTCACACTGTGTAACTCAGACAGTGATTTACTCTCAGTCTCACTCTGCTATTCCTGCTCTTTAACCCTTTCACACTGTGTAACTCAGACAGTGATTTACTCTCAGTCTCACTCTGCTATTCCTGCTCTTTACCCCTTTCACACTATGTAACCCAGACAGTGATTTACTCTCAGTCTCACTCTGCTATTCCTGCTCTTTACCCCTTTCACACTGTGCAACTCAGACAGTGATTTACTCTCAGACTCACTCTGCTATTCCTGCTCTTTACCCCTTTCACACTGTGTAACTCAGACAGTGATTTACTCTCAGTCTCACTCTGCTATTCCTGCTCTTTACCCCTTTCACACTATGTAACCCAGACAGTGATTTACTCTCAGTCTCACTCTGCTATTCCTGCCCTTTACCCCTTTCACACTGTGTAACTCAGACAGTGATTTACTCTCAGTCTCACTCAGCTATTCCTGCTCTTTAACCCTTTCACTCTGTGTAACTCAGACAGTGAGTTACTCTCAGTCTCACTCTGCTATTCCTGCTCTTTACCCCTTTCACACTGTGTAACTCAGACAGTGATTTACTCTCAGTCTCACTCTGCTATTCCTGCTCTTTAACCCTTTCACACTGTGTAACTCAGACAGTGATTTACTCTCAGTCTCACTCTGCTATTCCTGCTCTTTAACCCTTTCACACTGTGTAACTCAGACAGTGATTTACTCTTGGTCTCACTCTGCTATTCCTGCTCTTTACCCCTTTCACACTATGTAACCCAGACAGTGATTTACTCTCAGTCTCACTCTGCTATTCCTGCTCTTTAACCCTTTCACACTGTGTAACTTAGACAGTGATTTACTCTCAGTCTCACTCTGCTATTCCTGCTCTTTAACCCTTTCACACTGTGTAACCCGGACGGTGATTTTCTCTCAGTCTCACTCTGCTATTCCTGCTCTTTAAGCCTTTCACACTGTGTAACTCAGACGGTGATTTACTCTCGGTCTCATTCTGCTATTCCTGCTCTTTACCCCTTTCACACGATGTAACTCAGACAGTGATTTACTCTCGGTCTCACTCTGCTATTCCTGCTCTTTAACACTTTCACACTGTGTAACCCAGACGGTGATTTACTCTTGGTCTCACTCTGCTATTCCTGCTCTTTAACACTTTCACACTGTGTAACCCAGACGGTGATTTCCTCTCAGACTCACTCTGCTGATCCTGCTCTTTACCCCTTTCACACTATGTAACCCGGACGGTGATTTACTCTCAGTCTCACTCTGCTATTCCTGCTCTTCAACCCTTTCACACCATGTAACTCAGACAGTGATTTACTCTCGGTCTCACTCTGCTATTCCTGCTCTTTAACCCTTTCACACTCTGTAACTCGGACGGTGATTTACTCTCGGTCTCACTCTGCCATTCCTGCTCTTTAACCCTTTCACACTCTGTAACTCGGACGGTGATTTACTCTCGGTCTCACTCTGCTATTCCTGCTCTTTAACCCTTTCACACTCTGTAACTCGGACGGTGATTTACTCTCGGTCTCACTCTGCTATTCCTGCTCTTTAACCCTTTCACACTGTGTAACCTGGACGGTGATTTACTCTCAGTCTCACTCTGCTCTTCCTGCTCTTTAACCCTTTCACACTGTGTAACTCAGACGGTGATTTACTCTCGGTCTCACTCTGCTATTCCTGCTCTTTAACCCTTTCACACTCTGTAACTCGGACGGTGATTTACTCTCGGTCTCACTCTGCTATTCCTGCTCTTTAAACCTTTCACACTGTGTAACCTGGACGGTGATTTACTCTCAGTCTCACAGTGCTATTCCTGCTCTTTACCCCTTTCACACTGTGTAAATCAGACGGTGTTTTACTCTCGGTCTCACTCTTCTATTCCTGCTCTTTAACCCTTTCACACTGTGTAACTCTGACAGTGATTTACTCTCGGTCTCACTCTTCTATTCCTCCTCTTTAACCCTTTCACACTATGTAACTCAGACGGTGATTTACTCTCGGTCTCACTCTGCTATTCCTGCTCTTTAACCCTTTCACACTATGTAACTCGGACGGTGATTTACTCTCGGTCTCACTCTGCTATTCCTGCTCTTTAACCCTTTCACACAGTGTAACCAGGACGGTGATTTACTCTCGGTCTCACTCTGCTATTCCTGCTCTTTAACCCTTTCACACTGTGTAACCCGGACGGTGATTTACTCTCAGTCTCACTCTGCTATTCCTGCTCTTTAACCCTTTCACACTATGTAACTCTGACGGTGATTTACTCTCGGTCTCACTCTGCTATTCCTGCTCTTTAACCCTTTCACACTGTGTAACCCGGACGGTGATTTACTCTCGGTCTCACTCTGCTATTCCTGCTCTTTAACTCTTTCACACTGTGTAACCCAGACGGTGATTTACTCTCAGTCTCACTCTGCTTTTCCTGCTCTTTAACCCTTTCACACTGTGTAACCCAGACGGTGATTTACTCTCAGACGCACTCTGCTATTCCTGCTCTTTAACCCTTTCACACTGTGTAACCCAGACGGTGATTTACTCTCAGTCTCACTCTGCTATTCCTGCTCTTTAACCCTTTCACATTGTGTAACTCGGACGGTGATTTTCTCTCGGTCTCACTCTGCTATTCCTGCTCTTTAACCCTTTCATACTGTGTAACCCAGATGGTGATTTACTCTCAGACTCACTCTGCTATTCCTGCTCTTTACCCCTTTCACACTATGTAACCTGGACGGTGATTTACTCTCGGTCTCACTCTGCTATTACTGCTCTTTAACCCTTTCACACTGTGTAACCCAGACGTTGATTTACTCTCAGTCTCACTCTGCTATTCCTGCTCTTTAACCCTTTCACACTGTGTAACTCAGACGGTGATTTTCTCTCAGTCTCACTCTGCTATTCCTGCTCTTTAACCCTTTCACACTGTGTAACTCAGACGGTGATTTACTCTCGGTCTCACTCTGCTATTCCTGCTCTTTAACCCTTTCACACTGTGTAACCCAGACGGTGATTTACTCTCAGATTCACTCTGCTATTCCTGCTCTTTACCCCTTTCACACTATGTAACCTGGACGGTGATTTACTCTCGGTCTCACTCTGCTATTCCTGCTCTTTACCCCTTTCACACTGTGTAACTCAGACGGTGATTTACTCTCAGTCTCACTCTGCTATTACTGCTCTTGAACCCTTTCACATTATGTAACTCGGACGGTGATTTACTCTCTGTCTCACAGTGCTATTCCTGCTCTTCAACCCTTTCACACTATGTAACTCAGACAGTGATTTACTCTCGGTCTCACTCTGCTATTCCTGCTCTTTAAACCTTTCACACTGTGTAACCCGGACGGGGATTTTCTCTCGGTCTCACTCTGCTATTCCTGCTCTTTAACCCTTTCACACTGTGTAACTCAGACGGTGATTTACTCTCGTTCTCACTCTGCTATTCCTGCTCTTTACCCCTTTCACACTATGTAACCCGGACGGTGATTTACTCTCGGTCTCACTCTGCTATTCTTGCTCTTTACCCCTTTCACACTGTGTAAATCAGACGGTGTTTTACTCTCAGTCTCACTCTGCTATTCCTGCTCTTTCACCCTGTCACACTGTGTAACTCAGACGGGGATTTTCTCTCGGTCTCACTCTGCTATTCCTGCTCTTTACCCCTTTCACACTATGTAACCCAGACAGTGATTTACTCTCAGACTCACTCTGCTATTCCTGCTCTTTACCCCTTTCACACTGTGTAACCTAGACGGTGATTTACTCTCAGACTCACTCTGCTATTCCTGCTCTTTACCCCTTTCACACGATGTAACCCGGACGGTGATTTACTCTCAGACTCACTCTGCTATTCCTGCTCTTTACCCCTTTCACACGATGTAACCCGGACGGTGATTTATTCTCGGTCTCACGCTGCTATTCCTGCTCTTTAACCCTTTCACACTATGTAACTCGGACGATGATTTACTCTCGGTCTCACAGTGCTATTCCTGCTCTTTAACCCTTTAACACTGTGTAACCCAGACGGTGATTTACTCTCAGTCTCACTCTGCTATTCCTGCTCTTTAACCCTTTCACACTGTGTAACTCAGACGGTGATTTACTCTCGGTCTCACTCTTCTATTCCTGCTCTTTAACCCTTTCACACTGTGTAACTCCGACAGTGATTTACTCTCGGTCTCACTCTGCTATTCCTGCTCTTTAACCCTTTCACACTATGTAACTCGGACGGTGATTTACTCTCGGTCTCACTCTGCTATTCCTGCTCTTTAACCCTTTCACACTGTGTAACTCAGACAGTGATTTACTCTCAGTCTCACTCTGCTACTCCTGCTCTTTAACAATTTCACACTGTGTAACCCGGACTTTGGTTTATTCTCGGTCTCACTCCGCTATTCCTGCTCTTTAACCCTTTCACACTATGTAACCCAGACCGTGATTTACTCTCAGTCTCACTCTGCTATTCCTGGTCTTCACCCCTTTTTCACTGTGTAACCCGGACGGTGATTTACTCTCAGTCTCACTCTGCTATTCCTGCTCTTCAACCCTTTCACACGGTGTATCCCGGACGGTGATTTACTCTCGGTCTCACTCTGCTATTCCTGCTCTTTAACGCTTTCACACTGTGTAACCCGGACGGTGATTCACTCTCAGTCTCACTCTGCTATTCCTGCTCTTTAACGCTTTCACACTGTGTAACCCGGACGGTGATTCACTCTCAGTCTCACTCTGCTATTCCTGCTCTTTAACCCTTTCACACTGTGTAACACAGACGGTGATTTTCTCTCAGTCTCACTCTGCTATTCCTACTCTTTAACACTTTCACACTGTGTAACTCAGACGGTGATTTACTCTCGGTCTCACTCTGCTATTCCTGCTCTTTAACCCTTTCACACTGTGTAACCCAGACGGTGATTTACTCTCAGATTCACTCTGCTATTCCTGCTCTTTACCCCTTTCACACTATGTAACTCAGACAGTGATTTACTCTCGTTCTCACTCAGCTATTCCTGCTCTTTAAACCTTTAACACTGTGTAACCCGGACGGTGATTTACTCTCAGTCTCACTCTGCTATTCCTGCTCTTTAACCCTTTCACACTATGTAACTCAGACGGTGATTTACTCTCGGTCTCACTCTGCTATTCCTGCTCTTTAACCCTTTCACACTGTGTAACTCGGATGGTGATTTACTCGCTGTCTCACTCTGCTATTCCTGCTCTTTAAACATTTCACACTGTGTAACTCGGACGGTGATTTACTCGCTGTCTCACTCTGCTATTCCTGCTCTTTAAACCTTTCACACTGTGTAACCCGGACGGTGATTTACTCTCAGTCTCACTCTGCTATTCCTGCTCTTTACCCCTTTCACACTATGTAACCCAGACAGTGATTTACTCTCAGTCTCACTCTGCTATTCTTGCCCTTTACCCCTTTCACACTGTGTAACTCAGACAGTGATTTACTCTCAGTCTCACTCTGCTATTCCTGCTCTTTAACCCTTTCACACTGTGTAACTCAGACAGTGATTTACTCTCAGTCTCACTCTGCTATTCCTGCTCTTTAACCCTTTCACACTGTGTAACTCAGACAGTGATTTACTCTTGGTCTCACTCTGCTATTCCTGCTCTTTACCCCTTTCACACTATGTAACCCAGACAGTGATTTACTCTCAGTCTCACTCTGCTATTCCTGCTCTTTAACCCTTTCACACTGTGTAACTCAGACAGTGATTTACTCTCAGTCTCACTCTGCTATTCCTGCTCTTTAACCCTTTCACACTGTGTAACTCAGACAGTGATTTACTCTCAGTCTCACTCTGCTATTCCTGCTCTTTAACCCTTTCACACTGTGTAACCCGGACGGTGATTTTCTCTCAGTCTCACTCTGCTATTCCTGCTCTTTAAGCCTTTCACACTGAGTAACTCAGACGGTGATTTACTCTCGGTCTCATTCTGCTATTCCTGCTCTTTACCCCTTTCACACTATGTAACTCAGACAGTGATTTACTCTCGGTCTCACTCTGCTATTCCTGCTCTTTAACACTTTCACACTGTGTAACCCAGACGGTGATTTACTCTTGGTCTCACTCTGCTATTCCTGCTCTTTAACACTTTCACACTGTGTAACCCAGACGGTGATTTCCTCTCAGACTCACTCTGCTAATCCGGCTCTTTACCCCTTTCACACTATGCAACCCGGACGGTGATTTACTCTCAGTCTCACTCTGCTATTCCTGCTCTTCAACCCTTTCACACCATGTAACTCAGACAGTGATTTACTCTCGGTCTCACTCTGCTATTCCTGCTCTTTAACCCTTTCACACTCTGTAACTCGGACGGTGATTTACTCTCGGTCTCACTCTGCTATTCCTGCTCTTTAACCCTTTCACACGGTGTATCCCGGACGGTGATTTACTCTCAGTCTCACTCTGCTATTCCTGCTCTTTAACCCTTTCACACGGTGTATCCAGGACGGTGATTTACTCTCAGTCTCACTCTACTATTCCTGCTCTTTAACCCTTTCACACGGTGTAACCCGGACGGTGATTTACTCTCAGTCTCACTCTGCTATTCCTGCTCTTTAACCCTTTCACACGGTGTATCCCGGACGGTGATTTACTCTCAGTCTCACTCTGCTATTCCTGCTCCTTACCCCTTTCACACTGTGTTAACCGGACGGTGATTTACTCTCGGTCTCACTCTACTATTCCTGCTCTTTAACCCTTTCACACTGTGTAACTCAGACAGTGATTTACTCTCAGTCTCACTCTGCTATTCCTGCTCTTTAACCCTTTCACACTGTGTAACTCAGACAGTGATTTACTCTCAGTCTCACTCTGCTATTCCTGCTCTTTACCCCTTTCACACTATGTAACCCAGACAGTGATTTACTCTCAGTCTCACTCTGCTATTCCTGCTCTTTACCCCTTTCACACTGTGCAACTCAGACAGTGATTTACTCTCAGACTCACTCTGCTATTCCTGCTCTTTACCCCTTTCACACTGTGTAACTCAGACAGTGATTTACTCTCAGTCTCACTCTGCTATTCCTGCTCTTTACCCCTTTCACACTATGTAACCCAGACAGTGATTTACTCTCAGTCTCACTCTGCTATTCCTGCCCTTTACCCCTTTCACACTGTGTAACTCAGACAGTGATTTACTCTCAGTCTCACTCAGCTATTCCTGCTCTTTAACCCTTTCACTCTGTGTAACTCAGACAGTGAGTTACTCTCAGTCTCACTCTGCTATTCCTGCTCTTTACCCCTTTCACACTGTGTAACTCAGACAGTGATTTACTCTCAGTCTCACTCTGCTATTCCTGCTCTTTAACCCTTTCACACTGTGTAACTCAGACAGTGATTTACTCTCAGTCTCACTCTGCTATTCCTGCTCTTTAACCCTTTCACACTGTGTAACTCAGACAGTGATTTACTCTTGGTCTCACTCTGCTATTCCTGCTCTTTACCCCTTTCACACTATGTAACCCAGACAGTGATTTACTCTCAGTCTCACTCTGCTATTCCTGCTCTTTAACCCTTTCACACTGTGTAACTTAGACAGTGATTTACTCTCAGTCTCACTCTGCTATTCCTGCTCTTTAACCCTTTCACACTGTGTAACCCGGACGGTGATTTTCTCTCAGTCTCACTCTGCTATTCCTGCTCTTTAAGCCTTTCACACTGTGTAACTCAGACGGTGATTTACTCTCGGTCTCATTCTGCTATTCCTGCTCTTTACCCCTTTCACACGATGTAACTCAGACAGTGATTTACTCTCGGTCTCACTCTGCTATTCCTGCTCTTTAACACTTTCACACTGTGTAACCCAGACGGTGATTTACTCTTGGTCTCACTCTGCTATTCCTGCTCTTTAACACTTTCACACTGTGTAACCCAGACGGTGATTTCCTCTCAGACTCACTCTGCTGATCCTGCTCTTTACCCCTTTCACACTATGTAACCCGGACGGTGATTTACTCTCAGTCTCACTCTGCTATTCCTGCTCTTCAACCCTTTCACACCATGTAACTCAGACAGTGATTTACTCTCGGTCTCACTCTGCTATTCCTGCTCTTTAACCCTTTCACACTCTGTAACTCGGACGGTGATTTACTCTCGGTCTCACTCTGCCATTCCTGCTCTTTAACCCTTTCACACTCTGTAACTCGGACGGTGATTTACTCTCGGTCTCACTCTGCTATTCCTGCTCTTTAACCCTTTCACACTCTGTAACTCGGACGGTGATTTACTCTCGGTCTCACTCTGCTATTCCTGCTCTTTAACCCTTTCACACTGTGTAACCTGGACGGTGATTTACTCTCAGTCTCACTCTGCTCTTCCTGCTCTTTAACCCTTTCACACTGTGTAACTCAGACGGTGATTTACTCTCGGTCTCACTCTGCTATTCCTGCTCTTTAACCCTTTCACACTCTGTAACTCGGACGGTGATTTACTCTCGGTCTCACTCTGCTATTCCTGCTCTTTAAACCTTTCACACTGTGTAACCTGGACGGTGATTTACTCTCAGTCTCACAGTGCTATTCCTGCTCTTTACCCCTTTCACACTGTGTAAATCAGACGGTGTTTTACTCTCGGTCTCACTCTTCTATTCCTGCTCTTTAACCCTTTCACACTGTGTAACTCTGACAGTGATTTACTCTCGGTCTCACTCTTCTATTCCTCCTCTTTAACCCTTTCACACTATGTAACTCAGACGGTGATTTACTCTCGGTCTCACTCTGCTATTCCTGCTCTTTAACCCTTTCACACTATGTAACTCGGACGGTGATTTACTCTCGGTCTCACTCTGCTATTCCTGCTCTTTAACCCTTTCACACAGTGTAACCAGGACGGTGATTTACTCTCGGTCTCACTCTGCTATTCCTGCTCTTTAACCCTTTCACACTGTGTAACCCGGACGGTGATTTACTCTCAGTCTCACTCTGCTATTCCTGCTCTTTAACCCTTTCACACTATGTAACTCTGACGGTGATTTACTCTCGGTCTCACTCTGCTATTCCTGCTCTTTAACCCTTTCACACTGTGTAACCCGGACGGTGATTTACTCTCGGTCTCACTCTGCTATTCCTGCTCTTTAACTCTTTCACACTGTGTAACCCAGACGGTGATTTACTCTCAGTCTCACTCTGCTTTTCCTGCTCTTTAACCCTTTCACACTGTGTAACCCAGACGGTGATTTACTCTCAGACGCACTCTGCTATTCCTGCTCTTTAACCCTTTCACACTGTGTAACCCAGACGGTGATTTACTCTCAGTCTCACTCTGCTATTCCTGCTCTTTAACCCTTTCACATTGTGTAACTCGGACGGTGATTTTCTCTCGGTCTCACTCTGCTATTCCTGCTCTTTAACCCTTTCATACTGTGTAACCCAGATGGTGATTTACTCTCAGACTCACTCTGCTATTCCTGCTCTTTACCCCTTTCACACTATGTAACCTGGACGGTGATTTACTCTCGGTCTCACTCTGCTATTACTGCTCTTTAACCCTTTCACACTGTGTAACCCAGACGTTGATTTACTCTCAGTCTCACTCTGCTATTCCTGCTCTTTAACCCTTTCACACTGTGTAACTCAGACGGTGATTTTCTCTCAGTCTCACTCTGCTATTCCTGCTCTTTAACCCTTTCACACTGTGTAACTCAGACGGTGATTTACTCTCGGTCTCACTCTGCTATTCCTGCTCTTTAACCCTTTCACACTGTGTAACCCAGACGGTGATTTACTCTCAGATTCACTCTGCTATTCCTGCTCTTTACCCCTTTCACACTATGTAACCTGGACGGTGATTTACTCTCGGTCTCACTCTGCTATTCCTGCTCTTTACCCCTTTCACACTGTGTAACTCAGACGGTGATTTACTCTCAGTCTCACTCTGCTATTACTGCTCTTGAACCCTTTCACATTATGTAACTCGGACGGTGATTTACTCTCTGTCTCACAGTGCTATTCCTGCTCTTCAACCCTTTCACACTATGTAACTCAGACAGTGATTTACTCTCGGTCTCACTCTGCTATTCCTGCTCTTTAAACCTTTCACACTGTGTAACCCGGACGGGGATTTTCTCTCGGTCTCACTCTGCTATTCCTGCTCTTTAACCCTTTCACACTGTGTAACTCAGACGGTGATTTACTCTCGTTCTCACTCTGCTATTCCTGCTCTTTACCCCTTTCACACTATGTAACCCGGACGGTGATTTACTCTCGGTCTCACTCTGCTATTCTTGCTCTTTACCCCTTTCACACTGTGTAAATCAGACGGTGTTTTACTCTCAGTCTCACTCTGCTATTCCTGCTCTTTCACCCTGTCACACTGTGTAACTCAGACGGGGATTTTCTCTCGGTCTCACTCTGCTATTCCTGCTCTTTACCCCTTTCACACTATGTAACCCAGACAGTGATTTACTCTCAGACTCACTCTGCTATTCCTGCTCTTTACCCCTTTCACACTGTGTAACCTAGACGGTGATTTACTCTCAGACTCACTCTGCTATTCCTGCTCTTTACCCCTTTCACACGATGTAACCCGGACGGTGATTTACTCTCAGACTCACTCTGCTATTCCTGCTCTTTACCCCTTTCACACGATGTAACCCGGACGGTGATTTATTCTCGGTCTCACGCTGCTATTCCTGCTCTTTAACCCTTTCACACTATGTAACTCGGACGATGATTTACTCTCGGTCTCACAGTGCTATTCCTGCTCTTTAACCCTTTAACACTGTGTAACCCAGACGGTGATTTACTCTCAGTCTCACTCTGCTATTCCTGCTCTTTAACCCTTTCACACTGTGTAACTCAGACGGTGATTTACTCTCGGTCTCACTCTTCTATTCCTGCTCTTTAACCCTTTCACACTGTGTAACTCCGACAGTGATTTACTCTCGGTCTCACTCTGCTATTCCTGCTCTTTAACCCTTTCACACTATGTAACTCGGACGGTGATTTACTCTCGGTCTCACTCTGCTATTCCTGCTCTTTAACCCTTTCACACTGTGTAACTCAGACAGTGATTTACTCTCAGTCTCACTCTGCTACTCCTGCTCTTTAACAATTTCACACTGTGTAACCCGGACTTTGGTTTATTCTCGGTCTCACTCCGCTATTCCTGCTCTTTAACCCTTTCACACTATGTAACCCAGACCGTGATTTACTCTCAGTCTCACTCTGCTATTCCTGGTCTTCACCCCTTTTTCACTGTGTAACCCGGACGGTGATTTACTCTCAGTCTCACTCTGCTATTCCTGCTCTTCAACCCTTTCACACGGTGTATCCCGGACGGTGATTTACTCTCGGTCTCACTCTGCTATTCCTGCTCTTTAACGCTTTCACACTGTGTAACCCGGACGGTGATTCACTCTCAGTCTCACTCTGCTATTCCTGCTCTTTAACGCTTTCACACTGTGTAACCCGGACGGTGATTCACTCTCAGTCTCACTCTGCTATTCCTGCTCTTTAACCCTTTCACACTGTGTAACACAGACGGTGATTTTCTCTCAGTCTCACTCTGCTATTCCTACTCTTTAACACTTTCACACTGTGTAACTCAGACGGTGATTTACTCTCGGTCTCACTCTGCTATTCCTGCTCTTTAACCCTTTCACACTGTGTAACCCAGACGGTGATTTACTCTCAGATTCACTCTGCTATTCCTGCTCTTTACCCCTTTCACACTATGTAACTCAGACAGTGATTTACTCTCGTTCTCACTCAGCTATTCCTGCTCTTTAAACCTTTAACACTGTGTAACCCGGACGGTGATTTACTCTCAGTCTCACTCTGCTATTCCTGCTCTTTAACCCTTTCACACTATGTAACTCAGACGGTGATTTACTCTCGGTCTCACTCTGCTATTCCTGCTCTTTAACCCTTTCACACTGTGTAACTCGGATGGTGATTTACTCGCTGTCTCACTCTGCTATTCCTGCTCTTTAAACATTTCACACTGTGTAACTCGGACGGTGATTTACTCGCTGTCTCACTCTGCTATTCCTGCTCTTTAAACCTTTCACACTGTGTAACCCGGACGGTGATTTACTCTCAGTCTCACTCTGCTATTCCTGCTCTTTGAACCTTTCACACTGTGTAACTCAGACAGTGATTTACTCTCAGTCTCACTCTGCTATTCCTGCTCTTTACCCCTTTCACACTATGTAACTCAGACAGTGATTTACTCTCAGTCTCACTCTGCTCTTCCTGCTCTTTACCCCTTTCACACTGTGTAACTCAGACAGTGATTTACTCTCAGTCTCACTCTGCTACTCCTGCTCTTTAACAATTTCACACTGTGTAACCCGGACTTTGGTTTATTCTCGGTCTCACTCCGCTATTCCTGCTCTTTAACCCTTTCACACTATGTAACCCAGACCGTGATTTACTCTCAGTCTCACTCTGCTATTCCTGTTCTTCACCCCTTTTTCACTGTGTAACCCGGACGGTGATTTACTCTCAGTCTCACTCTGCTATTCCTGCTCTTCAACCCTTTCACACGGTGTATCCCGGACGGTGATTTACTCTCGGTCTCACTCTGCTATTCCTGCTCTTTAACGCTTTCACACTGTGTAACCCGGACGGTGATTCACTCTCAGTCTCACTCTGCTATTCCTGCTCTTTAACGCTTTCACACTGTGTAACCCGGACGGTGATTCACTCTCAGTCTCACTCTGCTATTCCTGCTCTTTAACCCTTTCACACTGTGTAACACAGACGGTGATTTTCTCTCAGTCTCACTCTGCTATTCCTACTCTTTAACACTTTCACACTGTGTAACTCAGACGGTGATTTACTCTCGGTCTCACTCTGCTATTCCTGCTCTTTAACCCTTTCACACTGTGTAACCCAGACGGTGATTTACTCTCAGATTCACTCTGCTATTCCTGCTCTTTACCCCTTTCACACTATGTAACTCAGACAGTGATTTACTCTCGTTCTCACTCAGCTATTCCTGCTCTTTAAACCTTTAACACTGTGTAACCCGGACGGTGATTTACTCTCAGTCTCACTCTGCTATTCCTGCTCTTTAACCCTTTCACACTATGTAACTCAGACGGTGATTTACTCTCGGTCTCACTCTGCTATTCCTGCTCTTTAACCCTTTCACACTGTGTAACTCGGATGGTGATTTACTCGCTGTCTCACTCTGCTATTCCTGCTCTTTAAACATTTCACACTGTGTAACTCGGACGGTGATTTACTCGCTGTCTCACTCTGCTATTCCTGCTCTTTAAACCTTTCACACTGTGTAACCCGGACGGTGATTTACTCTCAGTCTCACTCTGCTATTCCTGCTCTTTGAACCTTTCACACTGTGTAACTCAGACAGTGATTTACTCTCAGTCTCACTCTGCTATTCCTGCTCTTTACCCCTTTCACACTATGTAACTCAGACAGTGATTTACTCTCAGTCTCACTCTGCTCTTCCTGCTCTTTACCCCTTTCGCACTGTGTAACCCGGACGGTGATTTACTCTCAGTCTCACTCTGCTATTCCTGCTCTTTAAACCTTTCACACGGTGTAACTCAGACAGTGATTTACTCTCAGCCTCACTCTGCTCTTCCTGCTCTTTACCCCTTTCACACTGTGTAACCCGGACGATGATTTTCTCTCGGTCTCACTCTGCTATTCCTGCTCTTTACCCCTTTCACACTGTGTAACCCGGACGGTGATTTTCTCTCGGTCTCACTCTGCTATTCCTGCTCTTTACCCCTTTCACACTGTGTAACCCGGACGATGATTTTCTCTCGGTCTCACTCTGCTATTCCTGCTCTTTACCCCTTTCACACTGTGTAACCCGGACGGTGATTTTCTCTCGGTCTCACTCTGCTATTCCTGCTCTTTACCCCTTTCACACTGTGTAACCCGGACTGTGATTTACTCTCAGTCTCACTCTGCTATTCCTGCTCTTTAACCCTTTCACACTATGTAACACAGACGGTGTTTTACTCTCAGTCTTACTCTGCTATTCCTGCTCTTTACCCCTTTCACACTGTGTAACCCGGACGATGATTTTCTCTCGGTCTCACTCTGCTATTCCTGCACTTTAACCCTTTCACACTGTGTATCTCAGACGGTGATTTACTCTCAGTCTCACTCTGCTATTCCTGCACTTTAACCCTTTCACACTGTGTATCCCGGACGATGATTTACTCTCAGTCACAGTCTCTTATTCCTGCTCTTTAACCCTTTCACAATGTGTAACCCGGACGGTGATTTACTCTTGGTCTCACTCTGCTATTCCTGGTCTTTAACCCTTTCACACTGTGTAACACAGACGGTGATTTACTCTTGGTCTCACTCTGCTATTCCTGCTCTTTAACCCTTTCACACGGTGTAACGCAGAGGTTGATTTACTCTCAGTCTCACTCTGCTATTCCTGTTCTTTTACCCTTTCACACTGTGTAACCCGGACGATGATTTTGTCTCGGTCTCACTCTGCTATTCCTGCTCTTTACGCCTTTCACACTGTGTAACCCGGACGGTGATTTTCTCTCGGTCTCACTCTGCTATTCCTGCTCCTTAACCCTTTCACACTGTGTTACCCCGACTGTGATTTACTCTCAGTCTCACTCTGCTATTCCTGTTCTTTTACCCTTTCACACTGTGTATCTCAGACGGTGATTTACTTTCAGTCTCACTCTGCTATTCCTGCACTTTAACCCTTTCACACTGTGTATCCCGGACGATGATTTACTCTCAGTCACATTCTCTTATTCCTGCTCTTTAACCCGTTCACACTGTGCCAACCGGATGGTGGTTTACTCTCGGTCTCACTCTGCTATTCCTGCTCTTTAACCCTTTCACAATGTGTAGCCCGGACGGTGATTTACTCTTGGTCTCACTCTGCTATTCCTGCTCTTTAACCCTTTCACACTGTGTAACCCGGACGGAGATTTACTCTAAGTCTCACTCTGCTATTCCTGCTCTTTAACCCTTTCACACAGTGTAACACAGACGGTGATTTACTCTTGGTCTCACTCTGCTATTCCTGCTCTTTAACCCTTTCTCACGGTGTAACGCAGAGGTTGATTTACTCTCAGTCTCACTCTGCTATTCCTGTTCTTTTACCCTTTTACACGGTGTATCCCGGACGGTGATTTACTCTCAGTCTCATTCTGCTATTCCTGCTCTTTAACCCTTTCACACTGTGTAACCCGGACGGTGATTTACTCTCGATCTCACTCTGCTATTCCTGCTCCTTAACCCTTTCACACTGTGGAACTCAGACGCTGATTTACTCTCGGTCTCACTCTGCTATTCCTGCTCATTAACCCTTTCACACTGTGAAACTCAGACGCTGATTTACTCTCGGTCTCACTCTGCTATTCCTGCTCTTTAACCCTTTCACACTGTGCAACCCGGACTTTGGTTTATTCTCAGTCTCACTCCGCTATTCCTGCTCTTTAACCCTTTCACACTATGTAACCCGACGGTGGTTTACTCTCAGTCTCACTCTGCTATTCCTGCTCTTTAACCCTTTCACACTGTGTAACCCAGACTGTGATTTATTCTCGGTCTCACTCCGCTATTCCTGCTCTTTAACCCTTTCACACTATGTAACTCAGACGGTGTTTTACTCTCAGTCTCACTCTGCTATTCCTGCTCTTTAACCCTTTCACACTGTGTAACCCGGATGGTGATTTACTCTCGATCTCACTCTGCTATTCCTGCTCCTTAACCCTTTCACACTGTGGAACTCAGACGCTGATTTACTCTCGGTCTCACTCTGCTTTTCCTGCTCTTTTACCCTTTCACACTGTGTTAACCGGATTGTGGTTTACTCTCGGTCTCACTCTGCTATTCCTGCTCTTTACCCGTTTCACACTGTGTAACCCACACGGTGATTTACTCTCAGTCTCACTCTGCTATTCCTGCTCTTTAACCCTTTCACACTGTGTAACTCAGACGGTGATTTACTCTCAGTCTCACTCTGCTATTCCTGCTCTTTAACCCATTCACACTGTGTAACTCAGACGGTGATTTACCCTCAGACTCACTCTGCTATTCCTGCTCTTTAACCCTTTCACACTATGTAACTCGGACGGTGATTAACTCTCAGTCTCACTCTGCTATTCCTGCTCTTTAACCGTTTCACACTGTTTAACCCAGACGGTGATTTACTCTCGATCTCACTCTGCTATTCCTGCACTTTAACCCTTTCACACTGTGTATCCCGGACGATGATTTACTCTCAGTCACAGTCTCTTATTCCTGCTCTTTAACCCTTTCACACTGTGCCAACCGGATGGTGGTTTACTCTCGGTCTCACTCTGCTATTCCTGCTCTTTACCCCTTTCACACTATGTAACCTGGACGGTGATTTACTCTCAGTCTCACTCTGCTATTCCTGCTCTTCAACCCTTTCACATTATGTAACTCGGACGGTGATTTACTCTCTGTCTCACAGTGCTATTCCTGCTCTTTAACCCTTTCACAGTATGTAACTCAGACAGTGATTTACTCTCGTTCTCACTCTGCTATTCCTGCTCTTTAAACCTTTCACACTGTGTAACCCGGACGGTGATTTACTCTCAGTCTCACTCTGCTATTCCTGCTCTTTAACCCTTTCACACTATGTAACTCAGACGGTGATTTACTCTCGGTCTCACTCTGTTATTCCTGCTCTTTCACCCTTTCACACTGTGTAACCCAGACGGTGATTTACTCTCAGATTCACTCTGCTATTCCTGCTCTTTACCCCTTTCACACTATGTAACTCAGACGGTGATTTACTCTCAGTCTCACTCTGCTATTCCTGCTCTTCAACCCTTTCACATTATGTAACTCGGACGGTGATTTACTCTCTGTCTCACAGTCCTATTCCTGCTCTTTAACCCTTTCACACTATGTAACTCAGACAGCGATTTACTCTCGTTCTCACTCTGCTATTCCTGCTCTTTAAACCTTTCACACTGTGTAACCCGGACGGTGATTTACTCTCAGTCTCACTCTGCTATTCCTGCTCTTTAACCCTTTCACACTGTGTAACTCAGACGGTGATTTACTCTCGGTCTCACTCTGCTATTCCTGCTCTTTAACCCTTTCACACTATGTAACCCGGACGGTGATTTACTCTCAGTCTCACTCTGCTATTCCTGCTCTTTAAACCTTTCACACTGTGTAACTCGGACGGTGATTTACTCTCTGTCTCACTCTGCTATTCCTGCTCTTTAACCCTTTCACACTCTGTAACTCAGACAGTGATTTACTCTCAGTCTCACTCTGCTATTCCTGCTCTTTACCCCTTTCACACTTTGTAACTCAGACAGTGATTTACTCTCAGTCTCACTCTGCTATTCCTGCTCTTTACCTCTTTCACACTGTGTAACCTGGACGGTGATTTACTCTCAGTCTCACTCTGCTATTCCTGCTCTTTAACCCTTTCACACTGTGTAACTCAGACGGTGATTTACTCTCGGTCTCACTCTGCTATTCCTGCTCTTTAAACCTTTCACACGGTGTAACTCAGACAGTGATTTACTCTCAGTCTCACTCTGCTCTTCCTGCTCTTTACCCCTTTCACACTGTGTAACCCGGACGATGATTTTCTCTCGGTCTCACTCTGCTATTCCTGCTCTTTACCCCTTTCACACTGTGCAACCCGGACGGTGATTTTCTCTCGGTCTCACTCTGCTATTCCTGCTCTTTACCCCTTTCACACTGTGTAACCCGGACGATGATTTTCTCTCGGTCTCACTCTGCTATTCCTGCTCTTTACCCCTTTCACACTGTGTAACCCGGACGGTGATTTTCTCTCGGTCTCACTCTGCTATTCCTGCTCTTTACCCCTTTCACACTGTGTAACCCGGACTGTGATTTACTCTCAGTCTCACTCTGCTATTCCTGCTCTTTAACCCTTTCACACTATGTAACACAGACGGTGTTTTACTCTCAGTCTTACTCTGCTATTCCTGCTCTTTACCCCTTTCACACTGTGTAACCCGGACGATGATTTTCTCTCGGTCTCAGTCTGCTATTCCTGCACTTTAACTCTTTCACACTGTGTATCTCAGACGGTGATTTACTCTCAGTCTCACTCTGCTATTCCTGCACTTTAACCCTTTCACACAGTGTATCCCGGACGATGATTTACTCTCAGTCACAGTCTCTTATTCCTGCTCTTTAACCCTTTCACAATGTGTAACCCGGACGGTGGTTTACTCTTGGTCTCACTCTGCTATTCCTGCTCTTTAACCCTTTCACACTGTGTAACACAGACGGTGATTTACTCTTGGTCTCACTCTGCTATTCCTGCTCTTTAACCCTTTCACACGGTGTAACGCAGAGGTTGATTTACTCTCAGTCTCACTCTGCTATTCCTGTTCTTTTACCCTTTCACACTGTGTAACCCGGACGATGATTTTGTCTCGGTCTCACTCTGCTATTCCTGCTCTTTACCCCTTTCACACTGTGTAACCCGGACGGTGATTTTCTCTCGGTCTCACTCTGCTATTCCTGCTCCTTAACCCTTTCACACTGTGTTACCCGGACTGTGATTTACTGTCAGTCTCACTCTGCTATTCCTGCTCTTTAACCCTTTCACACTGTGTAACCCGGACGGTGATTTACTCTCGATCTCACTCTGCTATTCCTGCTCCTTAACCCTTTCACACTGTGGAACTCAGACGCTGATTTACTCTCGGTCTCACTCTGCTTTTCCTGCTCTTTAACCCTTTCACACTGTGTTAACCGGATTGTGGTTTACTCTCGCTCTCACTCTGCTATTCCTGCTCTTTAACCCTTTCACACTGTGTAACCCGGACGGTGATTGACTGTCAGTCTCACTCTGCTGTTCCTGCTCTTCATCCCTTTCACACGGTGTATCCCGGACGGTGATTTACTCTCGGTCTCACTCTGCTATTCCTGCTCTTTAACGCTTTCACACTGTGTAACCCGGACGGTGATTTTCTCTCGGTCTCACTCTGCTATTCCTGCTCTTTACCCCTTTCACACTGTGTAACCCGGACGGTGATTTTCTCTCGGTCTCACTCTGCTATTCCTGCTCTTTACCCCTTTCACACTGTGTAACCCGGACTGTGATTTACTCTCAGTCTCACTCTGCTATTCCTGCTCTTTAACCCTTTCACACTGTGTATCCCGGACGATGATTTACTCTCAGTCACAGTCTCTTATTCCTGCTCTTTAACCCTTTCACACTGTGCCAACCGGATGGTGGTTTACTCTCGGTCTCACTCTGCTTTTCCTGCTCTTTAACCCTTTCACACTGTGTTAACCGGATTGTGGTTTACTCTCGGTCTCACTCTGCTATTCCTGCTCTTTACCCGTTTCACACTGTGTAACCCACACGGTGATTTACTCTCAGTCTCACTCTGCTATTCCTGCTCTTTAACCCTTTCACACTGTGTAACTCAGACGGTGATTTACTCTCAGTCACAGTCTCTTATTCCTGCTCTTTAACCCTTTCACACTGTGCCAACCGGATGGTGGTTTACTCTCGGTCTCACTCTGCTATTCCTGCTCTTTACCCCTTTCACACTATGTAACCTGGACGGTGATTTACTCTCAGTCTCACTCTGCTATTCCTGCTCTTCAACCCTTTCACATTATGTAACTCGGACGGTGATTTACTCTCTGTCTCACAGTCCTATTCCTGCTCTTTAACCCTTTCACACTATGTAACTCAGACAGTGATTTACTCTCGTTCTCACTCTGCTATTCCTGCTCTTTAAACCTTTCACACTGTGTAACCCGGACGGTGATTTACTCTCAGTCTCACTCTGCTATTCCTGCTCTTTAACCCTTTCACACTGTGTAACTCAGACGGTGATTTACTCTCGGTCTCACTCTGCTATTCCTGCTCTTTAACCCTTTCACACTATGTAACCCGGACGGTGATTTACTCTCAGTCTCACTCTGCTATTCCTGCTCTTTAAACCTTTCACACTGTGTAACTCGGACGGTGATTTACTCTCTGTCTCACTCTGCTATTCCTGCTCTTTAACCCTTTCACACTTTGTAACTCAGACAGTGATTTACTCTCAGTCTCACTCTGCTATTCCTGCTCTTCACCCCTTTCACACTATGTAACTCAGACAGTGATTTACTCTCAGTCTCACTCTGCTATTCCTGCTCTTTACCCCTTTCACACTGTGTAACCTGGACGGTGATTTACTCTCAGTCTCACTCTGCTATTCCTGCTCTTTAAACCTTTCACACGGTGTAACTCAGACAGTGATTTACTCTCAGTCTCACTCTGCTCTTCCTGCTCTTTACCCCTTTCACACTGTGTAACCCGGACGATGATTTTCTCTCGGTCTCACTCTGCTATTCCTGATCTTTACCCCTTTCACACTGTGCAACCCGGACGGTGATTTTCTCTCGGTCTCACTCTGCTATTCCTGCTCTTTACCCCTTTCACACTGTGTAACCCGGACGATGATTTTCTCTCGGTCTCACTCTGCTATTCCTGCTCTTTACCCCTTTCACACTGTGTAACCCGGACGGTGATTTTCTCTCGGTCTCACTCTGCTATTCCTGCTCTTTACCCCTTTCACACTGTGTAACCCGGACTGTGATTTACTCTCAGTCTCACTCTGCTATTCCTGCTCTTTAACCCTTTCACACTATGTAACACAGACGGTGTTTCACTCTCAGTCTTACTCTGCTATTCCTGCTCTTTACCCCTTTCACACTGTGTAACCCGGACGATGATTTTCTCTCGGTCTCACTCTGCTATTCCTGCACTTTAACTCTTTCACACTGTGTATCTCAGACGGTGATTTACTCTCAGTCTCACTCTGCTATTCCTGCACTTTAACCCTTTCACACAGTGTATCCCGGACGATGATTTACTCTCAGTCACAGTCTCTTATTCCTGCTCTTTAACCCTTTCACAATGTGTAACCCGGACGGTGGTTTACTCTTGGTCTCACTCTGCTATTCCTGCTCTTTAACCCTTTCACACTGTGTAACACAGACGGTGATTTACTCTTGGTCTCACTCTGCTATTCCTGCTCTTTAACCCTTTCACACGGTGTAACGCAGAGGTTGATTTACTCTCAGTCTCACTCTGCTATTCCTGTTCTTTTACCCTTTCACACTGTGTAACCCGGATGATGATTTTGTCTCGGTCTCACTCTGCTATTCCTGCTCTTTACCCCTTTCACACTGTGTAACCCGGACGGTGATTTTCTCTCGGTCTCACTCTGCTATTCCAGCTCCTTAACCCTTTCACACTGTGTTACCCGGACTGTGATTTACTGTCAGTCTCACTCTGCTATTCCTGCTCTTTAACCCTTTCACACTGTGTAACCCGGACGGTGATTTACTCTCGATCTCACTCTGCTATTCCTGCTCCTTAACCCTTTCACACTGTGGAACTCAGACGCTGATTTACTCTCGGTCTCACTCTGCTTTTCCTGCTCTTTAACCCTTTCACACTGTGTTAACCGGATTGTGGTTTACTCTCGGTCTCACTCTGCTATTCCTGCTCTTTAACCCTTTCACACTGTGTAACCCGGACGGTGATTTACTGTCAGTCTCACTCTGCTGTTCCTGCTCTTCATCCCTTTCACACGGTGTATCCCGGACGGTGATTTACTCTCGGTCTCACTCTGCTATTCCTGCTCTTTAACGCTTTCACACTGTATAACCCGGACGGTGATTCGCTCTCAGTCTCACTCTGCTATTCCTGCTCTTTAACCCTTTCACACGGTGTAACACAGTCGGTGATTTACTCTCGGTCTCACTCTGCTATTCCTGCTCTTTAACCCTTTCACACTGTGTAACCCAGACGGTGATTTACTCTCAGTCTCACTCTGCTATTCCTGCTCTTTAACCCTTTCACACTGTGTAACTCAGATGGTGATTTTCTTTCAGTCTCACTCTGCTATTCCTGCTCTTTAACCCTTTCACACTGTGTAACTCAGACAGTGATTTACTCTCAGTCTCACTCTGCTATTCCTGCTCTTTAACCCTTTCACACTGTGTAACCCAGACGGTGATTTTCTCTCAGTCTCACTCTGCTATTCCTGCTCTTTACCCCTTTCACACTGTGTAACTCAGATGGTGATTTTCTCTCAGTCTCACTCTGCTATTCCTGCTCTTTATCCCTTTCACACTGTGTAACTCAGATGGTGATTTTCTCTCAGTCTCACTCTGCTATTCCTGCTCTTTAACCCTTTCACACTGTGTAACTCAGACAGTGATTTACTCTCAGACTCACTCTGCTATTCCTGCTCTTTAACCCTTTCACACTGTGTAACTCAGACGGTGATTTACTCTCAGACTCACTCTGCTATTCCTGCTCTTTAACCCTTTCACACTGTGTAACTCGGACGGTGATTTACTCTCAGTCTCACTCTGCTATTCCTGCTCTTTAACCCTTTCACACTGTGTAACTCAGACGGTGATTTACTCTCGGTCTCACTCTGCTATTCCTGCTCTTTAACCCTTTCACACTGTGTAACTCAGACGGTGATTTACTCTCGGTCTCACTCTGCTATTCCTGCTCTTTAGCCCTTTCACACTGTGTAACTCAGACGGTGATTTACCCTCAGTCTCACTCTGCTATTCCTGCTCTTTAACCCTTTCACACTATGTAACTCGGACGGTGATTTACTCTCTGTCTCACAGTGCTATTCCTGCTCTATAACCCTTTCACACTAAGTAACTCAGACAATGATTTACTCTCGGTCTCACTCTGCTATTCCTGCTCTTTAACCCTTTCACACTGTGTAACTCCGACAGTGATTTACTCTCGGTCTCACTCTGCTATTCCTGCTCTTTAACCCTTTCACACTATGTGACTCTGACGGTGATTTACTCTCGGTCTCACTCTGCTATTCCTGCTCTTTAACCCTTTCACACTATGTAACTCGGACGGTGATTTACTCTCGGTCTCACTCTGCTATTCCTGCTCTTTAACCCTTTCACACTATGTAACTCGGACGGTGATTTACTCTCGGTCTCACTCTGCTATTCCTGCTCTTTACCCCTTTCACACTATGTAACTCAGACAGTGATTTACTCTCAGTCTCACTCTGCTATTCCTGCTCTTTACCCCTTTCACACTGTGTAACCCGGACGGTGGTTTACTCTCAGTCTCACTCTGCTATTCCTGCTCTTTAACCCTTTCACACTGTGTAACCCGGACGGTGGTTTACTCTCGGTCTCACTCTGCTATTCCTTCTCGTTAACCCTTTCACACTGTGTAACCCGGACGGTGGTTTACTCTCGGTCTCACTCTGCTATTCCAGCTCCTTAACCCTTTCACACTGTGTAACTCGGACGGTGATTTACTCTCTGTCTCACTCTGCTATTCCTGCTCTTTAACCCTTTCACACTCTGTAACTCAGACAGTGATTTACTCTCAGTCTCACTCTGCTATTCCTGCTCTTTACCCCTTTCACACTATGTAACTCAGACAGTGATTTACTCTCAGTCTCACTCTGCTATTCCTGCTCTTTACCCCTTTCACACTGTGTAACCTGGACGGTGATTTACTCTCAGTCTCACTCTGCTATTCCTGCTCTTTAACCCTTTCACACTGTGTAACTCAGACGGTGATTTACTCTCGGTCTCACTCTGCTATTCCTGCTCTTTAAACCTTTCACACGGTGTAACTCAGACAGTGATTTACTCTCAGTCTCACTCTGCTCTTCCTGCTCTTTACCCCTTTCACACTGTGTAACCCGGACGATGATTTACTCTCAGTCTCACTCTGCTATTCCTGCTCTTTACCCCTTTCACACTATGTAACTCAGACGGTGATTTACTCTCAGTCTCACTCTGCTATTCCTGCTCTTCAACCCTTTCACATTATGTAACTCGGACGGTGATTTACTCTCTGTCTCACAGTCCTATTCCTGCTCTTTAACCCTTTCACACTATGTAACTCAGACAGCGATTTACTCTCGTTCTCACTCTGCTATTCCTGCTCTTTAAACCTTTCACACTGTGTAACCCGGACGGTGATTTACTCTCAGTCTCACTCTGCTATTCCTGCTCTTTAACCCTTTCACACTGTGTAACTCAGACGGTGATTTACTCTCGGTCTCACTCTGCTATTCCTGCTCTTTAACCCTTTCACACTATGTAACCCGGACGGTGATTTACTCTCAGTCTCACTCTGCTATTCCTGCTCTTTAAACCTTTCACACTGTGTAACTCGGACGGTGATTTACTCTCTGTCTCACTCTGCTATTCCTGCTCTTTAACCCTTTCACACTCTGTAACTCAGACAGTGATTTACTCTCAGTCTCACTCTGCTATTCCTGCTCTTTACCCCTTTCACACTTTGTAACTCAGACAGTGATTTACTCTCAGTCTCACTCTGCTATTCCTGCTCTTTACCTCTTTCACACTGTGTAACCTGGACGGTGATTTACTCTCAGTCTCACTCTGCTATTCCTGCTCTTTAACCCTTTCACACTGTGTAACTCAGACGGTGATTTACTCTCGGTCTCACTCTGCTATTCCTGCTCTTTAAACCATTCACACGGTGTAACTCAGACAGTGATTTACTCTCAGTCTCACTCTGCTCTTCCTGCTCTTTACCCCTTTCACACTGTGTAACCCGGACGATGATTTTCTCTCGGTCTCACTCTGCTATTCCTGCTCTTTACCCCTTTCACACTGTGCAACCCGGACGGTGATTTTCTCTCGGTCTCACTCTGCTATTCCTGCTCTTTACCCCTTTCACACTGTGTAACCCGGACGATGATTTTGTCTCGGTCTCACTCTGCTATTCCTGCTCTTTACCCCTTTCACACTGTGTAACCCGGACGGTGATTTTCTCTCGGTCTCACTCTGCTATTCCTGCTCCTTAACCCTTTCACACTGTGTTACCCGGACTGTGATTTACTGTCAGTCTCACTCTGCTATTCCTGCTCTTTAACCCTTTCACACTGTGTAACCCGGACGGTGATTTACTCTCGATCTCACTCTGCTATTCCTGCTCCTTAACCCTTTCACACTGTGGAACTCAGACGCTGATTTACTCTCGGTCTCACTCTGCTTTTCCTGCTCTTTAACCCTTTCACACTGTGTTAACCGGATTGTGGTTTACTCTCGGTCTCACTCTGCTATTCCTGCTCTTTAACCCTTTCACACTGTGTAACCCGGACGGTGATTGACTGTCAGTCTCACTCTGCTGTTCCTGCTCTTCATCCCTTTCACACGGTGTATCCCGGACGGTGATTTACTCTCGGTCTCACTCTGCTATTCCTGCTCTTTAACGCTTTCACACTGTGTAACCCGGACGGTGATTTTCTCTCGGTCTCACTCTGCTATTCCTGCTCTTTACCCCTTTCACACTGTGTAACCCGGACGGTGATTTTCTCTCGGTCTCACTCTGCTATTCCTGCTCTTTACCCCTTTCACACTGTGTAACCCGGACTGTGATTTACTCTCAGTCTCACTCTGCTATTCCTGCTCTTTAACCCTTTCACACTGTGTATCCCGGACGATGATTTACTCTCAGTCACAGTCTCTTATTCCTGCTCTTTAACCCTTTCACACTGTGCCAACCGGATGGTGGTTTACTCTCGGTCTCACTCTGCTTTTCCTGCTCTTTAACCCTTTCACACTGTGTTAACCGGATTGTGGTTTACTCTCGGTCTCACTCTGCTATTCCTGCTCTTTACCCGTTTCACACTGTGTAACCCACACGGTGATTTACTCTCAGTCTCACTCTGCTATTCCTGCTCTTTAACCCTTTCACACTGTGTAACTCAGACGGTGATTTACTCTCAGTCACAGTCTCTTATTCCTGCTCTTTAACCCTTTCACACTGTGCCAACCGGATGGTGGTTTACTCTCGGTCTCACTCTGCTATTCCTGCTCTTTACCCCTTTCACACTATGTAACCTGGACGGTGATTTACTCTCAGTCTCACTCTGCTATTCCTGCTCTTCAACCCTTTCACATTATGTAACTCGGACGGTGATTTACTCTCTGTCTCACAGTCCTATTCCTGCTCTTTAACCCTTTCACACTATGTAACTCAGACAGTGATTTACTCTCGTTCTCACTCTGCTATTCCTGCTCTTTAAACCTTTCACACTGTGTAACCCGGACGGTGATTTACTCTCAGTCTCACTCTGCTATTCCTGCTCTTTAACCCTTTCACACTGTGTAACTCAGACGGTGATTTACTCTCGGTCTCACTCTGCTATTCCTGCTCTTTAACCCTTTCACACTATGTAACCCGGACGGTGATTTACTCTCAGTCTCACTCTGCTATTCCTGCTCTTTAAACCTTTCACACTGTGTAACTCGGACGGTGATTTACTCTCTGTCTCACTCTGCTATTCCTGCTCTTTAACCCTTTCACACTTTGTAACTCAGACAGTGATTTACTCTCAGTCTCACTCTGCTATTCCTGCTCTTCACCCCTTTCACACTATGTAACTCAGACAGTGATTTACTCTCAGTCTCACTCTGCTATTCCTGCTCTTTACCCCTTTCACACTGTGTAACCTGGACGGTGATTTACTCTCAGTCTCACTCTGCTATTCCTGCTCTTTAAACCTTTCACACGGTGTAACTCAGACAGTGATTTACTCTCAGTCTCACTCTGCTCTTCCTGCTCTTTACCCCTTTCACACTGTGTAACCCGGACGATGATTTTCTCTCGGTCTCACTCTGCTATTCCTGATCTTTACCCCTTTCACACTGTGCAACCCGGACGGTGATTTTCTCTCGGTCTCACTCTGCTATTCCTGCTCTTTACCCCTTTCACACTGTGTAACCCGGACGATGATTTTCTCTCGGTCTCACTCTGCTATTCCTGCTCTTTACCCCTTTCACACTGTGTAACCCGGACGGTGATTTTCTCTCGGTCTCACTCTGCTATTCCTGCTCTTTACCCCTTTCACACTGTGTAACCCGGACTGTGATTTACTCTCAGTCTCACTCTGCTATTCCTGCTCTTTAACCCTTTCACACTATGTAACACAGACGGTGTTTCACTCTCAGTCTTACTCTGCTATTCCTGCTCTTTACCCCTTTCACACTGTGTAACCCGGACGATGATTTTCTCTCGGTCTCACTCTGCTATTCCTGCACTTTAACTCTTTCACACTGTGTATCTCAGACGGTGATTTACTCTCAGTCTCACTCTGCTATTCCTGCACTTTAACCCTTTCACACAGTGTATCCCGGACGATGATTTACTCTCAGTCACAGTCTCTTATTCCTGCTCTTTAACCCTTTCACAATGTGTAACCCGGACGGTGGTTTACTCTTGGTCTCACTCTGCTATTCCTGCTCTTTAACCCTTTCACACTGTGTAACACAGACGGTGATTTACTCTTGGTCTCACTCTGCTATTCCTGCTCTTTAACCCTTTCACACGGTGTAACGCAGAGGTTGATTTACTCTCAGTCTCACTCTGCTATTCCTGTTCTTTTACCCTTTCACACTGTGTAACCCGGATGATGATTTTGTCTCGGTCTCACTCTGCTATTCCTGCTCTTTACCCCTTTCACACTGTGTAACCCGGACGGTGATTTTCTCTCGGTCTCACTCTGCTATTCCAGCTCCTTAACCCTTTCACACTGTGTTACCCGGACTGTGATTTACTGTCAGTCTCACTCTGCTATTCCTGCTCTTTAACCCTTTCACACTGTGTAACCCGGACGGTGATTTACTCTCGATCTCACTCTGCTATTCCTGCTCCTTAACCCTTTCACACTGTGGAACTCAGACGCTGATTTACTCTCGGTCTCACTCTGCTTTTCCTGCTCTTTAACCCTTTCACACTGTGTTAACCGGATTGTGGTTTACTCTCGGTCTCACTCTGCTATTCCTGCTCTTTAACCCTTTCACACTGTGTAACCCGGACGGTGATTTACTGTCAGTCTCACTCTGCTGTTCCTGCTCTTCATCCCTTTCACACGGTGTATCCCGGACGGTGATTTACTCTCGGTCTCACTCTGCTATTCCTGCTCTTTAACGCTTTCACACTGTATAACCCGGACGGTGATTCGCTCTCAGTCTCACTCTGCTATTCCTGCTCTTTAACCCTTTCACACGGTGTAACACAGTCGGTGATTTACTCTCGGTCTCACTCTGCTATTCCTGCTCTTTAACCCTTTCACACTGTGTAACCCAGACGGTGATTTACTCTCAGTCTCACTCTGCTATTCCTGCTCTTTAACCCTTTCACACTGTGTAACTCAGATGGTGATTTTCTTTCAGTCTCACTCTGCTATTCCTGCTCTTTAACCCTTTCACACTGTGTAACTCAGACAGTGATTTACTCTCAGTCTCACTCTGCTATTCCTGCTCTTTAACCCTTTCACACTGTGTAACCCAGACGGTGATTTTCTCTCAGTCTCACTCTGCTATTCCTGCTCTTTACCCCTTTCACACTGTGTAACTCAGATGGTGATTTTCTCTCAGTCTCACTCTGCTATTCCTGCTCTTTATCCCTTTCACACTGTGTAACTCAGATGGTGATTTTCTCTCAGTCTCACTCTGCTATTCCTGCTCTTTAACCCTTTCACACTGTGTAACTCAGACAGTGATTTACTCTCAGACTCACTCTGCTATTCCTGCTCTTTAACCCTTTCACACTGTGTAACTCAGACGGTGATTTACTCTCAGACTCACTCTGCTATTCCTGCTCTTTAACCCTTTCACACTGTGTAACTCGGACGGTGATTTACTCTCAGTCTCACTCTGCTATTCCTGCTCTTTAACCCTTTCACACTGTGTAACTCAGACGGTGATTTACTCTCGGTCTCACTCTGCTATTCCTGCTCTTTAACCCTTTCACACTGTGTAACTCAGACGGTGATTTACTCTCGGTCTCACTCTGCTATTCCTGCTCTTTAGCCCTTTCACACTGTGTAACTCAGACGGTGATTTACCCTCAGTCTCACTCTGCTATTCCTGCTCTTTAACCCTTTCACACTATGTAACTCGGACGGTGATTTACTCTCTGTCTCACAGTGCTATTCCTGCTCTATAACCCTTTCACACTAAGTAACTCAGACAATGATTTACTCTCGGTCTCACTCTGCTATTCCTGCTCTTTAACCCTTTCACACTGTGTAACTCCGACAGTGATTTACTCTCGGTCTCACTCTGCTATTCCTGCTCTTTAACCCTTTCACACTATGTGACTCTGACGGTGATTTACTCTCGGTCTCACTCTGCTATTCCTGCTCTTTAACCCTTTCACACTATGTAACTCGGACGGTGATTTACTCTCGGTCTCACTCTGCTATTCCTGCTCTTTAACCCTTTCACACTATGTAACTCGGACGGTGATTTACTCTCGGTCTCACTCTGCTATTCCTGCTCTTTACCCCTTTCACACTATGTAACTCAGACAGTGATTTACTCTCAGTCTCACTCTGCTATTCCTGCTCTTTACCCCTTTCACACTGTGTAACCCGGACGGTGGTTTACTCTCAGTCTCACTCTGCTATTCCTGCTCTTTAACCCTTTCACACTGTGTAACCCGGACGGTGGTTTACTCTCGGTCTCACTCTGCTATTCCTTCTCGTTAACCCTTTCACACTGTGTAACCCGGACGGTGGTTTACTCTCGGTCTCACTCTGCTATTCCAGCTCCTTAACCCTTTCACACTGTGTAACTCGGACGGTGATTTACTCTCTGTCTCACTCTGCTATTCCTGCTCTTTAACCCTTTCACACTGTGTAACTCAGACGGTGATTTACTCTCGGTCTCACTCTGCTATTCCTGCTCTTTAGCCCTTTCACACTGTGTAACTCAGACGGTGATTTACCCTCAGTCTCACTCTGCTATTCCTGCTCTTTAACCCTTTCACACTATGTAACTCGGACGGTGATTTACTCTCTGTCTCACAGTGCTATTCCTGCTCTATAACCCTTTCACACTAAGTAACTCAGACAATGATTTACTCTCGGTCTCACTCTGCTATTCCTGCTCTTTAACCCTTTCACACTGTGTAACTCCGACAGTGATTTACTCTCGGTCTCACTCTGCTATTCCTGCTCTTTAACCCTTTCACACTATGTGACTCTGACGGTGATTTACTCTCGGTCTCACTCTGCTATTCCTGCTCTTTAACCCTTTCACACTATGTAACTCGGACGGTGATTTACTCTCGGTCTCACTCTGCTATTCCTGCTCTTTAACCCTTTCACACTATGTAACTCGGACGGTGATTTACTCTCGGTCTCACTCTGCTATTCCTGCTCTTTACCCCTTTCACACTATGTAACTCAGACAGTGATTTACTCTCAGTCTCACTCTGCTATTCCTGCTCTTTACCCCTTTCACACTGTGTAACCCGGACGGTGGTTTACTCTCAGTCTCACTCTGCTATTCCTGCTCTTTAACCCTTTCACACTGTGTAACCCGGACGGTGGTTTACTCTCGGTCTCACTCTGCTATTCCTTCTCGTTAACCCTTTCACACTGTGTAACCCGGACGGTGGTTTACTCTCGGTCTCACTCTGCTATTCCAGCTCCTTAACCCTTTCACACTGTGTAACTCGGACGGTGATTTACTCTCTGTCTCACTCTGCTATTCCTGCTCTTTAACCCTTTCACACTCTGTAACTCAGACAGTGATTTACTCTCAGTCTCACTCTGCTATTCCTGCTCTTTACCCCTTTCACACTATGTAACTCAGACAGTGATTTACTCTCAGTCTCACTCTGCTATTCCTGCTCTTTACCCCTTTCACACTGTGTAACCTGGACGGTGATTTACTCTCAGTCTCACTCTGCTATTCCTGCTCTTTAACCCTTTCACACTGTGTAACTCAGACGGTGATTTACTCTCGGTCTCACTCTGCTATTCCTGCTCTTTAAACCTTTCACACGGTGTAACTCAGACAGTGATTTACTCTCAGTCTCACTCTGCTCTTCCTGCTCTTTACCCCTTTCACACTGTGTAACCCGGACGATGATTTACTCTCAGTCTCACTCTGCTATTCCTGCTCTTTACCCCTTTCACACTATGTAACTCAGACGGTGATTTACTCTCAGTCTCACTCTGCTATTCCTGCTCTTCAACCCTTTCACATTATGTAACTCGGACGGTGATTTACTCTCTGTCTCACAGTCCTATTCCTGCTCTTTAACCCTTTCACACTATGTAACTCAGACAGCGATTTACTCTCGTTCTCACTCTGCTATTCCTGCTCTTTAAACCTTTCACACTGTGTAACCCGGACGGTGATTTACTCTCAGTCTCACTCTGCTATTCCTGCTCTTTAACCCTTTCACACTGTGTAACTCAGACGGTGATTTACTCTCGGTCTCACTCTGCTATTCCTGCTCTTTAACCCTTTCACACTATGTAACCCGGACGGTGATTTACTCTCAGTCTCACTCTGCTATTCCTGCTCTTTAAACCTTTCACACTGTGTAACTCGGACGGTGATTTACTCTCTGTCTCACTCTGCTATTCCTGCTCTTTAACCCTTTCACACTCTGTAACTCAGACAGTGATTTACTCTCAGTCTCACTCTGCTATTCCTGCTCTTTACCCCTTTCACACTTTGTAACTCAGACAGTGATTTACTCTCAGTCTCACTCTGCTATTCCTGCTCTTTACCTCTTTCACACTGTGTAACCTGGACGGTGATTTACTCTCAGTCTCACTCTGCTATTCCTGCTCTTTAACCCTTTCACACTGTGTAACTCAGACGGTGATTTACTCTCGGTCTCACTCTGCTATTCCTGCTCTTTAAACCATTCACACGGTGTAACTCAGACAGTGATTTACTCTCAGTCTCACTCTGCTCTTCCTGCTCTTTACCCCTTTCACACTGTGTAACCCGGACGATGATTTTCTCTCGGTCTCACTCTGCTATTCCTGCTCTTTACCCCTTTCACACTGTGCAACCCGGACGGTGATTTTCTCTCGGTCTCACTCTGCTATTCCTGCTCTTTACCCCTTTCACACTGTGTAACCCGGACGATGATTTTGTCTCGGTCTCACTCTGCTATTCCTGCTCTTTACCCCTTTCACACTGTGTAACCCGGACGGTGATTTTCTCTCGGTCTCACTCTGCTATTCCTGCTCCTTAACCCTTTCACACTGTGTTACCCGGACTGTGATTTACTGTCAGTCTCACTCTGCTATTCCTGCTCTTTAACCCTTTCACACTGTGTAACCCGGACGGTGATTTACTCTCGATCTCACTCTGCTATTCCTGCTCCTTAACCCTTTCACACTGTGGAACTCAGACGCTGATTTACTCTCGGTCTCACTCTGCTTTTCCTGCTCTTTAACCCTTTCACACTGTGTTAACCGGATTGTGGTTTACTCTCGGTCTCACTCTGCTATTCCTGCTCTTTAACCCTTTCACACTGTGTAACCCGGACGGTGATTGACTGTCAGTCTCACTCTGCTGTTCCTGCTCTTCATCGCTTTCACACGGTGTATCCCGGACGGTGATTTACTCTCGGTCTCACTCTGCTATTCCTGCTCTTTAACGCTTTCACACTGTGTAACCCGGACGGTGATTTTCTCTCGGTCTCACTCTGCTATTCCTGCTCTTTACCCCTTTCACACTGTGTAACCCGGACGGTGATTTTCTCTCGGTCTCACTCTGCTATTCCTGCTCTTTACCCCTTTCACACTGTGTAACCCGGACTGTGATTTACTCTCAGTCTCACTCTGCTATTCCTGCTCTTTAACCCTTTCACACTGTGTATCCCGGACGATGATTTACTCTCAGTCACAGTCTCTTATTCCTGCTCTTTAACCCTTTCACACTGTGCCAACCGGATGGTGGTTTACTCTCGGTCTCACTCTGCTTTTCCTGCTCTTTAACCCTTTCACACTGTGTTAACCGGATTGTGGTTTACTCTCGGTCTCACTCTGCTATTCCTGCTCTTTACCCGTTTCACACTGTGTAACCCACACGGTGATTTACTCTCAGTCTCACTCTGCTATTCCTGCTCTTTAACCCTTTCACACTGTGTAACTCAGACGGTGATTTACTCTCAGTCACAGTCTCTTATTCCTGCTCTTTAACCCTTTCACACTGTGCCAACCGGATGGTGGTTTACTCTCGGTCTCACTCTGCTATTCCTGCTCTTTACCCCTTTCACACTATGTAACCTGGACGGTGATTTACTCTCAGTCTCACTCTGCTATTCCTGCTCTTCAACCCTTTCACATTATGTAACTCGGACGGTGATTTACTCTCTGTCTCACAGTCCTATTCCTGCTCTTTAACCCTTTCACACTATGTAACTCAGACAGTGATTTACTCTCGTTCTCACTCTGCTATTCCTGCTCTTTAAACCTTTCACACTGTGTAACCCGGACGGTGATTTACTCTCAGTCTCACTCTGCTATTCCTGCTCTTTAACCCTTTCACACTGTGTAACTCAGACGGTGATTTACTCTCGGTCTCACTCTGCTATTCCTGCTCTTTAACCCTTTCACACTATGTAACCCGGACGGTGATTTACTCTCAGTCTCACTCTGCTATTCCTGCTCTTTAAACCTTTCACACTGTGTAACTCGGACGGTGATTTACTCTCTGTCTCACTCTGCTATTCCTGCTCTTTAACCCTTTCACACTTTGTAACTCAGACAGTGATTTACTCTCAGTCTCACTCTGCTATTCCTGCTCTTCACCCCTTTCACACTATGTAACTCAGACAGTGATTTACTCTCAGTCTCACTCTGCTATTCCTGCTCTTTACCCCTTTCACACTGTGTAACCTGGACGGTGATTTACTCTCAGTCTCACTCTGCTATTCCTGCTCTTTAAACCTTTCACACGGTGTAACTCAGACAGTGATTTACTCTCAGTCTCACTCTGCTCTTCCTGCTCTTTACCCCTTTCACACTGTGTAACCCGGACGATGATTTTCTCTCGGTCTCACTCTGCTATTCCTGATCTTTACCCCTTTCACACTGTGCAACCCGGACGGTGATTTTCTCTCGGTCTCACTCTGCTATTCCTGCTCTTTACCCCTTTCACACTGTGTAACCCGGACGATGATTTTCTCTCGGTCTCACTCTGCTATTCCTGCTCTTTACCCCTTTCACACTGTGTAACCCGGACGGTGATTTTCTCTCGGTCTCACTCTGCTATTCCTGCTCTTTACCCCTTTCACACTGTGTAACCCGGACTGTGATTTACTCTCAGTCTCACTCTGCTATTCCTGCTCTTTAACCCTTTCACACTATGTAACACAGACGGTGTTTCACTCTCAGTCTTACTCTGCTATTCCTGCTCTTTACCCCTTTCACACTGTGTAACCCGGACGATGATTTTCTCTCGGTCTCACTCTGCTATTCCTGCACTTTAACTCTTTCACACTGTGTATCTCAGACGGTGATTTACTCTCAGTCTCACTCTGCTATTCCTGCACTTTAACCCTTTCACACAGTGTATCCCGGACGATGATTTACTCTCAGTCACAGTCTCTTATTCCTGCTCTTTAACCCTTTCACAATGTGTAACCCGGACGGTGGTTTACTCTTGGTCTCACTCTGCTATTCCTGCTCTTTAACCCTTTCACACTGTGTAACACAGACGGTGATTTACTCTTGGTCTCACTCTGCTATTCCTGCTCTTTAACCCTTTCACACGGTGTAACGCAGAGGTTGATTTACTCTCAGTCTCACTCTGCTATTCCTGTTCTTTTACCCTTTCACACTGTGTAACCCGGATGATGATTTTGTCTCGGTCTCACTCTGCTATTCCTGCTCTTTACCCCTTTCACACTGTGTAACCCGGACGGTGATTTTCTCTCGGTCTCACTCTGCTATTCCAGCTCCTTAACCCTTTCACACTGTGTTACCCGGACTGTGATTTACTGTCAGTCTCACTCTGCTATTCCTGCTCTTTAACCCTTTCACACTGTGTAACCCGGACGGTGATTTACTCTCGATCTCACTCTGCTATTCCTGCTCCTTAACCCTTTCACACTGTGGAACTCAGACGCTGATTTACTCTCGGTCTCACTCTGCTTTTCCTGCTCTTTAACCCTTTCACACTGTGTTAACCGGATTGTGGTTTACTCTCGGTCTCACTCTGCTATTCCTGCTCTTTAACCCTTTCACACTGTGTAACCCGGACGGTGATTTACTGTCAGTCTCACTCTGCTGTTCCTGCTCTTCATCCCTTTCACACGGTGTATCCCGGACGGTGATTTACTCTCGGTCTCACTCTGCTATTCCTGCTCTTTAACGCTTTCACACTGTATAACCCGGACGGTGATTCGCTCTCAGTCTCACTCTGCTATTCCTGCTCTTTAACCCTTTCACACGGTGTAACACAGTCGGTGATTTACTCTCGGTCTCACTCTGCTATTCCTGCTCTTTAACCCTTTCACACTGTGTAACCCAGACGGTGATTTACTCTCAGTCTCACTCTGCTATTCCTGCTCTTTAACCCTTTCACACTGTGTAACTCAGATGGTGATTTTCTTTCAGTCTCACTCTGCTATTCCTGCTCTTTAACCCTTTCACACTGTGTAACTCAGACAGTGATTTACTCTCAGTCTCACTCTGCTATTCCTGCTCTTTAACCCTTTCACACTGTGTAACCCAGACGGTGATTTTCTCTCAGTCTCACTCTGCTATTCCTGCTCTTTACCCCTTTCACACTGTGTAACTCAGATGGTGATTTTCTCTCAGTCTCACTCTGCTATTCCTGCTCTTTATCCCTTTCACACTGTGTAACTCAGATGGTGATTTTCTCTCAGTCTCACTCTGCTATTCCTGCTCTTTAACCCTTTCACACTGTGTAACTCAGACAGTGATTTACTCTCAGACTCACTCTGCTATTCCTGCTCTTTAACCCTTTCACACTGTGTAACTCAGACGGTGATTTACTCTCAGACTCACTCTGCTATTCCTGCTCTTTAACCCTTTCACACTGTGTAACTCGGACGGTGATTTACTCTCAGTCTCACTCTGCTATTCCTGCTCTTTAACCCTTTCACACTGTGTAACTCAGACGGTGATTTACTCTCGGTCTCACTCTGCTATTCCTGCTCTTTAACCCTTTCACACTGTGTAACTCAGACGGTGATTTACTCTCGGTCTCACTCTGCTATTCCTGCTCTTTAGCCCTTTCACACTGTGTAACTCAGACGGTGATTTACCCTCAGTCTCACTCTGCTATTCCTGCTCTTTAACCCTTTCACACTATGTAACTCGGACGGTGATTTACTCTCTGTCTCACAGTGCTATTCCTGCTCTATAACCCTTTCACACTAAGTAACTCAGACAATGATTTACTCTCGGTCTCACTCTGCTATTCCTGCTCTTTAACCCTTTCACACTGTGTAACTCCGACAGTGATTTACTCTCGGTCTCACTCTGCTATTCCTGCTCTTTAACCCTTTCACACTATGTAACTCTGACGGTGATTTACTCTCGGTCTCACTCTGCTATTCCTGCTCTTTAACCCTTTCACACTATGTAACTCGGACGGTGATTTACTCTCGGTCTCACTCTGCTATTCCTGCTCTTTAACCCTTTCACACTATGTAACTCGGACGGTGATTTACTCTCGGTCTCACTCTGCTATTCCTGCTCTTTACCCCTTTCACACTATGTAACTCAGACAGTGATTTACTCTCAGTCTCACTCTGCTATTCCTGCTCTTTACCCCTTTCACACTGTGTAACCCGGACGGTGGTTTACTCTCAGTCTCACTCTGCTATTCCTGCTCTTTAACCCTTTCACACTGTGTAACCCGGACGGTGGTTTACTCTCGGTCTCACTCTGCTATTCCTTCTCGTTAACCCTTTCACACTGTGTAACCCGGACGGTGGTTTACTCTCGGTCTCACTCTGCTATTCCAGCTCCTTAACCCTTTCACACTGTGTAACTCGGACGGTGATTTACTCTCTGTCTCACTCTGCTATTCCTGCTCTTTAACCCTTTCACACTCTGTAACTCAGACAGTGATTTACTCTCAGTCTCACTCTGCTATTCCTGCTCTTTACCCCTTTCACACTATGTAACTCAGACAGTGATTTACTCTCAGTCTCACTCTGCTATTCCTGCTCTTTACCCCTTTCACACTGTGTAACCTGGACGGTGATTTACTCTCAGTCTCACTCTGCTATTCCTGCTCTTTAACCCTTTCACACTGTGTAACTCAGACGGTGATTTACTCTCGGTCTCACTCTGCTATTCCTGCTCTTTAAACCTTTCACACGGTGTAACTCAGACAGTGATTTACTCTCAGTCTCACTCTGCTCTTCCTGCTCTTTACCCCTTTCACACTGTGTAACCCGGACGATGATTTACTCTCAGTCTCACTCTGCTATTCCTGCTCTTTACCCCTTTCACACTATGTAACTCAGACGGTGATTTACTCTCAGTCTCACTCTGCTATTCCTGCTCTTCAACCCTTTCACATTATGTAACTCGGACGGTGATTTACTCTCTGTCTCACAGTCCTATTCCTGCTCTTTAACCCTTTCACACTATGTAACTCAGACAGCGATTTACTCTCGTTCTCACTCTGCTATTCCTGCTCTTTAAACCTTTCACACTGTGTAACCCGGACGGTGATTTACTCTCAGTCTCACTCTGCTATTCCTGCTCTTTAACCCTTTCACACTGTGTAACTCAGACGGTGATTTACTCTCGGTCTCACTCTGCTATTCCTGCTCTTTAACCCTTTCACACTATGTAACCCGGACGGTGATTTACTCTCAGTCTCACTCTGCTATTCCTGCTCTTTAAACCTTTCACACTGTGTAACTCGGACGGTGATTTACTCTCTGTCTCACTCTGCTATTCCTGCTCTTTAACCCTTTCACACTCTGTAACTCAGACAGTGATTTACTCTCAGTCTCACTCTGCTATTCCTGCTCTTTACCCCTTTCACACTTTGTAACTCAGACAGTGATTTACTCTCAGTCTCACTCTGCTATTCCTGCTCTTTACCTCTTTCACACTGTGTAACCTGGACGGTGATTTACTCTCAGTCTCACTCTGCTATTCCTGCTCTTTAACCCTTTCACACTGTGTAACTCAGACGGTGATTTACTCTCGGTCTCACTCTGCTATTCCTGCTCTTTAAACCATTCACACGGTGTAACTCAGACAGTGATTTACTCTCAGTCTCACTCTGCTCTTCCTGCTCTTTACCCCTTTCACACTGTGTAACCCGGACGATGATTTTCTCTCGGTCTCACTCTGCTATTCCTGCTCTTTACCCCTTTCACACTGTGCAACCCGGACGGTGATTTTCTCTCGGTCTCACTCCGCTATTCCTGCTCTTTACCCCTTTCACACTGTGTAACCCGGACGATGATTTTCTCTCGGTCTCACTCTGCTATTCCTGCTCTTTACCCCTTTCACACTGTGCAACCCGGACGGTGATTTTCTCTCGGTCTCACTCTGCTATTCCTGCTCTTTAACCCTTTCACACTATGTAACACAGACGGTGTTTTACTCTCAGTCTTACTCTGCTATTCCTGCTCTTTACCCCTTTCACACTGTGTAACCCGGACGATGATTTTCTCTCGGTCTCAGTCTGCTATTCCTGCACTTTAACTCTTTCACACTGTGTATCTCAGACGGTGATTTACTCTCAGTCTCACTCTGCTATTCCTGCACTTTAACCCTTTCACACAGTGTATCCCGGACGATGATTTACTCTCAGTCACAGTCTCTTATTCCTGCTCTTTAACCCTTTCACAATGTGTAACCCGGACGGTGGTTTACTCTTGGTCTCACTCTGCTATTCCTGCTCTTTAACCCTTTCACACTGTGTAACACAGACGGTGATTTACTCTTGGTCTCACTCTGCTATTCCTGCTCTTTAACCCTTTCACACGGTGTAACGCAGAGGTTGATTTACTCTCAGTCTCACTCTGCTATTCCTGTTCTTTTATCCTTTCACACTGTGTAACCCGGACGATGATTTTGTCTCGGTCTCACTCTGCTATTCCTGCTCTTTACCCCTTTCACACTGTGTAACCCGGAAGGTGATTTTCTCTCGGTCTCACTCTGCTATTCCTGCTCCTTAACCCTTTCACACTGTGGAACTCAGACGCTGATTTACTCTCGGTCTCACTCTGCTTTTATGCTCTTTAACCCTTTCACACTGTGTTAACCGGATTGTGGTTTACTCTCGGTCTCACTCTGCTATTCCTGCTCTTTAACCCTTTCACACTGTGTAACCCGGACGGTGATTGACTGTCAGTCTCACTCTGCTATTCCTGCTCTTTAACCCTTTCACACTGTGTAACCCGGACGGTGATTTACTCTCGATCTCACTCTGCTATTCCTGCTCCTTAACCCTTTCACACTGTGGAACTCAGACGCTGATTTACTCTCGGTCTCACTCTGCTTTTATGCTCTTTAACCCTTTCACACTGTGTTAACCGGATTGTGGTTTACTCTCGGTCTCACTCTGCTATTCCTGCTCTTTAACCCTTTCACACTGTGTAACCCGGACGGTGATTGACTGTCAGTCTCACTCTGCTGTTCCTGCTCTTCATCCCTTTCACACGGTGTATCCCGGACGGTGATTTACTCTCGGTCTCACTCTGCTATTCCTGCTCTTTAACGCTTTCACACTGTGTAACCCGGACGGTGATTTTCTCTCGGTCTCACTCTGCTATTCCTGCTCTTTACCCCTTTCACACTGTGTAACCCGGACGGTGATTTTCTCTCGGTCTCACTCTGCTATTCCTGCTCTTTACCCCTTTCACACTGTGTAACCCGGACTGTGATTTACTCTCAGTCTCACTCTGCTATTCCTGCTCTTTAACCCTTTCACACTGTGTATCCCGGACGATGATTTACTCTCAGTCACAGTCTCTTATTCCTGCTCTTTAACCCTTTCACACTGTGCCAACCGGATGGTGGTTTACTCTCGGTCTCACTCTGCTTTTCCTGCTCTTTAACCCTTTCACACTGTGTTAACCGGATTGTGGTTTACTCTCGGTCTCACTCTGCTATTCCTGCTCTTTACCCGTTTCACACTGTGTAACCCACACGGTGATTTACTCTCAGTCTCACTCTGCTATTCCTGCTCTTTAACCCTTTCACACTGTGTAACTCAGACGGTGATTTACTCTCAGTCACAGTCTCTTATTCCTGCTCTTTAACCCTTTCACACTGTGCCAACCGGATGGTGGTTTACTCTCGGTCTCACTCTGCTATTCCTGCTCTTTACCCCTTTCACACTATGTAACCTGGACGGTGATTTACTCTCAGTCTCACTCTGCTATTCCTGCTCTTCAACCCTTTCACATTATGTAACTCGGACGGTGATTTACTCTCTGTCTCACAGTCCTATTCCTGCTCTTTAACCCTTTCACACTATGTAACTCAGACAGTGATTTACTCTCGTTCTCACTCTGCTATTCCTGCTCTTTAAACCTTTCACACTGTGTAACCCGGACGGTGATTTACTCTCAGTCTCACTCTGCTATTCCTGCTCTTTAACCCTTTCACACTGTGTAACTCAGACGGTGATTTACTCTCGGTCTCACTCTGCTATTCCTGCTCTTTAACCCTTTCACACTATGTAACCCGGACGGTGATTTACTCTCAGTCTCACTCTGCTATTCCTGCTCTTTAAACCTTTCACACTGTGTAACTCGGACGGTGATTTACTCTCTGTCTCACTCTGCTATTCCTGCTCTTTAACCCTTTCACACTTTGTAACTCAGACAGTGATTTACTCTCAGTCTCACTCTGCTATTCCTGCTCTTCACCCCTTTCACACTATGTAACTCAGACAGTGATTTACTCTCAGTCTCACTCTGCTATTCCTGCTCTTTACCCCTTTCACACTGTGTAACCTGGACGGTGATTTACTCTCAGTCTCACTCTGCTATTCCTGCTCTTTAACCCTTTCACACTGTGTAACTCAGACGGTGATTTACTCTCGGTCTCACTCTGCTATTCCTGCTCTTTAAACCTTTCACACGGTGTAACTCAGACAGTGATTTACTCTCAGTCTCACTCTCCTCTTCCTGCTCTTTACCCCTTTCACACTGTGTAACCCGGACGATGATTTTCTCTCGGTCTCACTCTGCTATTCCTTTTCTTTACCCATTTCACACTGTGCAACCCGGACGGTGATTTTCTCTCGGTCTCACTCTGCTATTCCTGCTCTTTACCCCTTTCACACTGTGTAACCCGGACGATGATTTTCTCTCGGTCTCACTCTGCTATTCCTGCTCTTTACCCCTTTCACACTGTGTAACCCGGACGGTGATTTTCTCTCGGTCTCACTCTGCTATTCCTGCTCTTTACCCCTTTCACACTGTGTAACCCGGACTGTGATTTACTCTCAGTCTCACTCTGCTATTCCTGCTCTTTAACCCTTTCACACTATGTAACACAGACGGTGTTTCACTCTCAGTCTTACTCTGCTATTCCTGCTCTTTACCCCTTTCACACTGTGTAACCCGGACGATGATTTTCTCTCGGTCTCACTCTGCTATTCCTGCACTTTAACTCTTTCACACTGTGTATCTCAGACGGTGATTTACTCTCAGTCTCACTCTGCTATTCCTGCACTTTAACCCTTTCACACAGTGTATCCCGGACGATGATTTACTCTCAGTCACAGTCTCTTATTCCTGCTCTTTAACCCTTTCACAATGTGTAACCCGGACGGTGGTTTACTCTTGGTCTCACTCTGCTATTCCTGCTCTTTAACCCTTTCACACTGTGTAACACAGACGGTGATTTACTCTTGGTCTCACTCTGCTATTCCTGCTCTTTAACCCTTTCACACGGTGTAACGCAGAGGTTGATTTACTCTCAGTCTCACTCTGCTATTCCTGTTCTTTTACCCTTTCACACTGTGTAACCCGGATGATGATTTTGTCTCGGTCTCACTCTGCTATTCCTGCTCTTTACCCCTTTCACACTGTGTAACCCGGACGGTGATTTTCTCTCGGTCTCACTCTGCTATTCCAGCTCCTTAACCCTTTCACACTGTGTTACCCGGACTGTGATTTACTGTCAGTCTCACTCTGCTATTCCTGCTCTTTAACCCTTTCACACTGTGTAACCCGGACGGTGATTTACTCTCGATCTCACTCTGCTATTCCTGCTCCTTAACCCTTTCACACTGTGGAACTCAGACGCTGATTTACTCTCGGTCTCACTCTGCTTTTCCTGCTCTTTAACCCTTTCACACTGTGTTAACCGGATTGTGGTTTACTCTCGGTCTCACTCTGCTATTCCTGCTCTTTAACCCTTTCACACTGTGTAACCCGGACGGTGATTTACTGTCAGTCTCACTCTGCTGTTCCTGCTCTTCATCCCTTTCACACGGTGTATCCCGGACGGTGATTTACTCTCGGTCTCACTCTGCTATTCCTGCTCTTTAACGCTTTCACACTGTATAACCCGGACGGTGATTCGCTCTCAGTCTCACTCTGCTATTCCTGCTCTTTAACCCTTTCACACGGTGTAACACAGTCGATGATTTACTCTCGGTCTCACTCTGCTATTCCTGCTCTTTAACCCTTTCACACTGTGTAACCCAGACGGTGATTTACTCTCAGTCTCACTCTGCTATTCCTGCTCTTTAACCCTTTCACACTGTGTAACTCAGATGGTGATTTTCTTTCAGTCTCACTCTGCGATTCCTGCTCTTTATCCCTTTCACACTGTGTAACTCAGACAGTGATTTACTCTCAGACTCACTCTGCTATTCCTGCTCTTTAACCCTTTCACACTGTGTAACTCAGACGGTGATTTACTCTCAGACTCACTCTGCTATTCCTGCTCTTTAACCCTTTCACACTGTGTAACTCGGACGGTGATTTACTCTCAGTCTCACTCTGCTATTCCTGCTCTTTAACCCTTTCACACTGTGTAACTCAGACGGTGATTTACTCTCGGTCTCACTCTGCTATTCCTGCTCTTTAACCCTTTCACACTGTGTAACTCAGACGGTGATTTACTCTCGGTCTCACTCTGCTATTCCTGCTCTTTAGCCCTTTCACACTGTGTAACTCAGACGGTGATTTACCCTCAGTCTCACTCTGCTATTCCTGCTCTTTAACCCTTTCACACTATGTAACTCGGACGGTGATTTACTCTCTGTCTCACAGTGCTATTCCTGCTCTATAACCCTTTCACACTAAGTAACTCAGACAATGATTTACTCTCGGTCTCACTCTGCTATTCCTGCTCTTTAACCCTTTCACACTGTGTAACTCCGACAGTGATTTACTCTCGGTCTCACTCTGCTATTCCTGCTCTTTAACCCTTTCACACTATGTAACTCTGACGGTGATTTACTCTCGGTCTCACTCTGCTATTCCTGCTGTTTAACCCTTTCACACTATGTAACTCGGACGGTGATTTACTCTCGGTCTCACTCTGCTATTCCTGCTCTTTAACCCTTTCACACTATGTAACTCGGACGGTGATTTACTCTCGGTCTCACTCTGCTATTCCTGCTCTTTACCCCTTTCACACTATGTAACTCAGACAGTGATTTACTCTCAGTCTCACTCTGCTATTCCTGCTCTTTACCCCTTTCACACTGTGTAACCCGGACGGTGGTTTACTCTCAGTCTCACTCTGCTATTCCTGCTCTTTAACCCTTTCACACTGTGTAACCCGGACGGTGGTTTACTCTCGGTCTCACTCTGCTATTCCTTCTCGTTAACCCTTTCACACTGTGTAACCCGGACGGTGGTTTACTCTCGGTCTCACTCTGCTATTCCAGCTCCTTAACCCTTTCACACTGTGTAACTCGGACGGTGATTTACTCTCTGTCTCACTCTGCTATTCCTGCTCTTTAACCCTTTCACACTCTGTAACTCAGACAGTGATTTACTCTCAGTCTCACTCTGCTATTCCTGCTCTTTACCCCTTTCACACTATGTAACTCAGACAGTGATTTACTCTCAGTCTCACTCTGCTATTCCTGCTCTTTACCCCTTTCACACTGTGTAACCTGGACGGTGATTTACTCTCAGTCTCACTCTGCTATTCCTGCTCTTTAACCCTTTCACACTGTGTAACTCAGACGGTGATTTACTCTCGGTCTCACTCTGCTATTCCTGCTCTTTAAACCTTTCACACGGTGTAACTCAGACAGTGATTTACTCTCAGTCTCACTCTGCTCTTCCTGCTCTTTACCCCTTTCACACTGTGTAACCCGGACGATGATTTTCTCTCGGTCTCACTCTGCTATTCCTGCTCTTTACCCCTTTCACACTGTGTAACCCGGACGGTGATTTTCTCTCGGTCTCACTCTGCTATTCCTGCTCTTTACCCCTTTCACACTGTGTAACCCGGACGATGATTTTCTCTCGGTCTCACTCTGCTATTCCTGCTCTTTACCCCTTTCACACTGTGTAACCCGGACGGTGATTTTCTCTCGGTCTCACTCTGCTATTCCTGCTCTTTACCCCTTTCACACTGTGTAACCCGGACTGTGATTTACTCTCAGTCTCACTCTGCTATTCCTGCTCTTTAACCCTTTCACACTATGTAACACAGACGGTGTTTTACTCTCAGTCTTACTCTGCTATTCCTGCTCTTTACCCCTTTCACACTGTGTAACCCGGACGATGATTTTCTCTCGGTCTCACTCTGCTATTCCTGCACTTTAACCCTTTCACACTGTGTATCTCAGACGGTGATTTACTCTCAGTCTCACTCTGCTATTCCTGCACTTTAACCCTTTCACACAGTGTATCCCGGACGATGATTTACTCTCAGTCACAGTCTCTTATTCCTGCTCTTTAACCCTTTCACAATGTGTAACCCGGTCGGTGGTTTACTCTTGGTCTCACTCTGCCATTCCTGCTCTTTAACCCTTTCACACTGTGTAACACAGACGGTGATTTACTCTTGGTCTCACTCTGCTATTCCTGCTCTTTAACCCTTTCACACGGTGTAACGCAGAGGTTGATTTACTCTCTGTCTCACTCTGCTATTCCTGTTCTTTTACCCTTTCACACTGTGTAACCCGGACGATGATTTTGTCTCGGTCTCACTCTGCTATTCCTGCTCTTTACCCCTTTCACACTGTGTCACCCGGACGGTGATTTTCTCTCGGTCTCACTCTGCTATTCCTGCTCCTTAACCCTTTCACACTGTGTTACCCGGACTGTGATTTACTGTCAGTCTCACTCTGCTATTCCTGCTCTTTAACCCTTTCACACTGTGTAACCCGGACGGTGATTTACTCTCGATCTCACTCTGCTATTCCTGCTCCTTAACCCTTTCACACTGTGGAACTCAGACGCTGATTTACTCTCGGTCTCACTCTGCTTTTCCTGCTCTTTAACCCTTTCACACTGTGTTAACCGGATTGTGGTTTACTCTCGGTCTCACTCTGCTATTCCTGCTCTTTAACCCTTTCACACTGTGAAACCCGGACTTTGGTTTATTCTCAGTCTCACTCTGCTATTCCTGTTCTTCACCCCTTTTTCACTGTGTAACCCGGACGGTGATTTACTCTCAGTCTCACTCTGCTGTTCCTGCTCTTCATCCCTTTCACACGGTGTATCCCGGACGGTGATTTACTCTCAGTCTCACTCTGATATTCCTGCTCTTTAACCCTTTCACACGGTGTAACACAGTCGGTGATTTACTCTCGGTCTCAATCTGCTATTCCTGCTCTTTAACCCTTTCACACTGTGTTAACTGGACGGTGATTTACTCTCGGTCTCACTCTACTATTCCAGCTCTTTAACCCTTTTACACTGTGTTAACCGGACGGTGATTTACTCTCGGTCTCACTCTGCTATTCCTGCTCTTTAACCCTTTCACACTGTGTTAACCGGACGGTGATTTACTCTCGGTCTCACTCTGCTATTCCTGCTCTTTAACCCTTTCACACTGTGGAACCCAGACGGTGATTTACTCTCAGTCTCACGATGCTATACCTGCTCTTTAACCCTTTCACACTGTGCAACTCAGACAGTGATTTACTCTCAGACTCACTCTGCTATTCCTGCTATTTAACCCTTTCACACTGTGTAACTCAGACGGTGATTTACTCTCAGACTCACTCTGCTATTCCTGCTCTTTAACCCTTTCACACTGTGTAACTCGGACGGTGATTTACTCTCAGTCTCATTCTGCTATTCCTGCTCTTTAACCCTTTCACACTGTGTAACTCAGACGGTGATTTACTCTCGGTCTCACTCTGCTATTCCTGCTCTTTAACCCTTTCACACTGTGTAACTCAGACGGTGATTTACTCTCGGTCTCACTCTGCTATTACTGCTCTTTAACCCTTTCACACTGTGTAACTCAGACGGTGATTTACTCTCTGTCTCACAGTGCTATTCCTGCTCTTTAACCCTTTCACACTAAGTAACTCAGACAATGATTTACTCACAGTCTCACTCTGCTATTCCTGCTCTTTAACCCTTTCACACTGTGTAACTCAGACGGTGATTTACTCTCGGTCTCACTCTGCTATTCCTGCTCTTTAACCCTTTCACACTATGTAACTCAGACGGTGATTTACTCTCGGTCTCACTCTGCTATTCCTGCTCTTTAACCCTTTCACACTGTGTAACTCAGACAGTGATTTACTCTCAGTCTCACTCTGCTATTCCTGCTCTTTACCCCTTTCACACTATGTAACTCAGACGGTGATTTACTCTCAGTCTCACTCTGCTATTCCTGCTCTTCAACCCTTTCACATTATGTAACTCGGACGGTGATTTACTCTCTGTCTCACAGTCCTATTCCTGCTCTTTAACCCTTTCACACTATTTAACTCAGACAGTGATTTACTCTCGTTCTCACTCTGCTATTCCTGCTCTTTAAACCTTTCACACTGTGTAACCCGGACGGTGATTTACTCTCAGTCTCACTCTGCTATTCCTGCTCTTTAACCCTTTCACACTGTGTAACTCAGACGGTGATTTACTCTCGGTCTCACTCTGCTATTCCTGCTCTTTAACCCTTTCACACTATGTAACCCGGAAGGTGATTTACTCTCGGTCTCACTCTGCTATTCCTGCTCTTTACCCCTTTCACACTATGTAACTCAGACAGTGATTTACTCTCAGTCTCACTCTGCTATTCCTGCTCTTTACCCCTTTCACACTGTGTAACCTGGACGGTGATTTACTCTCAGTCTCACTCTGCTATTCCTGCTCTTTAACCCTTTCACACTGTGTAACTCAGACGGTGATTTACTCTCGGTCTCACTCTGCTATTCCTGCTCTTTAAACCTTTCACACGGTGTAACTCAGACAGTGATTTTCTCTCGGTCTCACTCTGCTATTCCTGCTCTTTACCCCTTTCACACTGTGCAACCCGGACGGTGATTTGCTCTCGGTCTCACTCTGCTATTCCTGCTCTTTACCCCTTTCACACTGTGTAACCCAGACGATGATTTTCTCTCGGTCTCACTCTGCTATTCCTGCTCTTTACCCCTTTCACACTGTGTAACCCGGACGGTGATTTTCTCTCGGTCTCACTCTGCTATTCCTGCTCTTTACCCCTTTCACACTGTGTAACCCGGACTGTGATTTCCTCTCAGTCTCACTCTGCTATTCCTGCTCTTTAACCCTTTCACACTATGTAACACAGACGGTGTTTTACTCTCAGTCTTACTCTGCTATTCCTGCTCTTTACCCCTTTCACACTGTGTAACTCGGACGATGATTTTCTCTCGGTCTCACTCTGCTATTCCTGCACTTTAACTCTTTCACACTGTGTATCTCAGACGGTGATTTACTCTCAGTCTCACTATGCTATTCCTGCACTTTAACCCTTTCACACAGTGTATCCCGGACGATGATTTACTCTCAGTCACAGTCTCTTATTCCTGCTCTTTAACCCTTTCACAATGTGTAACCCGGACGGTGGTTTACTCTTGGTCTCACTCTGCTATTCCTGCTCTTTAACCCTTTCACACTGTGTAACACAGACGGTGATTTACTCTCAGTCTCACTCTGCTATTCCTGTTCTTTTACCCTTTCACACTGTGTAACCCGGACGATGATTTTGTCTCGGTCTCACTCTGCTATTCCTGCTCTTTACCCCTTTCACACTGTGTAACCCGGACGGTGATTTTCTCTCGGTCTCACTCTGCTATTCCTGCTCCTTAACCCTTTCACACTGTGTTACCCGTACTGTGATTTACTGTCAGTCTCACTCTGCTATTCCTGCTCTTTAACCCTTTCACACTGTGTAACCCGGACGGTGATTTACTCTCGATCTCACTCTGCTATTCCTGCTCCTTAACCCTTTCACACTGTGGAACTCAGACGCTGATTTACTCTCGGTCTCAATCTGCTTTTCCTGCTCTTTAACCCTTTCACACTGTGTTAACCGGATTGTGGTTTACTCTCGGTCTCACTCTGCTATTCCTGCTCTTTAACCCTTTCACACTGTGTAACCCGGACGGTGATTTACTCTCGGTCTCACTCTGCTATTCCTGCTCTTTAACGCTTTCACACTGTGTAACCCGGACGGTGATTCGCTCTCAGTCTCACTCTGCTATTCCTGCTCTTTAACCCTTTCACACGGTGTAACACAGTCGGTGATTTACTCTCGGTCTCACTCTGCTATTCCTGCTCTTTAACTCTTTCACACTGTGTAACCCAGACGGTGATTTACTCTCAGTCTCACTCTGCTATTCCTGCTCTTTAACCCTTTCACACTGTGTAACTCAGATGGTGAGTTTCTTTCAGTCTCACTCTGCTATTCCTGCTCTTTAACCCTTTCACACTGTGTAACTCAGACAGTGATTTACTCTCAGTCTCACTCTGCTATTCCTGCTCTTTAACCCTTTCACACTGTGTAACCCAGAAGGTGATTTACTCTCAGTCTCACTCTGCTATTCCTGCTCTTTACCCCTTTCACACTGTGTAACTCAGATGGTGATTTTCTCTCAGTCTCACTCTGCTATTCCTGCTCTTTATCCCTTTCACACTGTGTAACTCAGACAGTGATTTACTCTCAGACTCACTCTGCTATTCCTGCTCTTTAACCCTTTCACACTGTGTAACTCAGACGGTGATTTACTCTCAGACTCACTCTGCTATTCCTGCTCTTTAACCCTTTCACACTGTGTAACTCGGACGGTGATTTACTCTCAGTCTCACTCTGCTATTCCTGCTCTTTAACCCTTTCACACTGTGTAACTCAGACGGTGATTTACTCTCGGTCTCACTCTGCTATTCCTGCTCTTTAACCCTTTCACACTCTGTAACTCAGACAGTGATTTACTCTCAGTCTCACTCTGCTATTCCTGCTCTTTACCCCTTTCACACTGTGTAACCTGGACGGTGATTTACTCTCAGTCTCACTCTGCTATTCCTGCTCTTTAACCCTTTCACACTGTGTAACTCAGACGGTGATTTACTCTCGGTCTCACTCTGCTATTCCTGCTCTTTAAACCTTTCACACGGTGTAACTCAGACAGTGATTTTCTCTCGGTCTCACTCTGCTATTCCTGCTCTTTACCCCTTTCACACTGTGCAACCCGGACGGTGATTTGCTCTCGGTCTCACTCTGCTATTCCTGCTCTTTACCCCTTTCACACTGTGTAACCCGGACGATGATTTTCTCTCGGTCTCACTCTGCTATTCCTGCTCTTTACCCCTTTCACACTGTGTAACCCGGACGGTGATTTTCTCTCGGTCTCACTCTGCTATTCCTGCTCTTTACCCCTTTCACACTGTGTAACCCGGACTGTGATTTACTCTCAGTCTCACTCTGCTATTCCTGCTCTTTAACCCTTTCACACTATGTAACACAGACGGTGTTTTACTCTCAGTCTTACTCTGCTATTCCTGCTCTTTACCCCTTTCACACTGTGTAACTCGGACGATGATTTTCTCTCGGTCTCACTCTGCTATTCGTGCACTTTAACTCTTTCACACTGTGTATCTCAGACGGTGATTTACTCTCAGTCTCACTATGCTATTCCTGCACTTTAACCCTTTCACACAGTGTATCCCGGACGATGATTTACTCTCAGTCACAGTCTCTTATTCCTGCTCTTTAACCCTTTCACAATGTGTAACCCGGACGGTGGTTTACTCTTGGTCTCACTCTGCTATTCCTGCTCTTTAACCCTTTCACACTGTGTAACACAGACGGTGATTTACTCTCAGTCTCACTCTGCTATTCCTGTTCTTTTACCCTTTCACACTGTGTAACCCGGACGATGATTTTGTCTCGGTCTCACTCTGCTATTCCTGCTCTTTACCCCTTTCACACTGTGTAACCCGGACGGTGATTTTCTCTCGGTCTCACTCTGCTATTCCTGCTCCTTAACCCTTTCACACTGTGTTACCCGGACTGTGATTTACTGTCAGTCTCACTCTGCTATTCCTGCTCTTTAACCCTTTCACACTGTGTAACCCGGACGGTGATTTACTCTCGATCTCACTCTGCTATTCCTGCTCCTTAACCCTTTCACACTGTGGAACTCAGACGCTGATTTACTCTCGGTCTCACTCTGCTTTTCCTGCTCTTTAACCCTTTCACACTGTGTTAACCGGATTGTGGTTTACTCTCGGTCTCACTCTGCTATTCCTGCTCTTTAACCCTTTCACACTGTGTAACCCGGACGGTGATTTACTGTCAGTCTCACTCTGCTGTTCCTGCTCTTTAACCCTTTCACACTGTGTAACTCAGACGGTGATTTACTCTCGGTCTCACTCTGCTATTCCTGCTCTTTAAACCTTTCACACGGTGTAACTCAGACAGTGATTTTCTCTCGGTCTCACTCTGCTATTCCTGCTCTTTACCCCTTTCACACTGTGCAACCCGGACGGTGATTTGCTCTCGGTCTCACTCTGCTATTCCTGCTCTTTACCCCTTTCACACTGTGTAACCCGGACGATGATTTTCTCTCGGTCTCACTCTGCTATTCCTGCTCTTTACCCCTTTCACACTGTGTACCCCGGACGGTGATTTTCTCTCGGTCTCACTCTGCTATTCCTGCTCTTTACCCCTTTCACACTGTGTAACCCGGACTGTGATTTACTCTCAGTCTCACTCTGCTATTCCTGCTCTTTAACCCTTTCACACTATGTAACACAGACGGTGTTTTACTCTCAGTCTTACTCTGCTATTCCTGCTCTTTACCCCTTTCACACTGTGTAACCCGGACGGTGATTTTCTCTCGGTCTCACTCTGCTATTCCTGCTCTTTAACCCTTTCACACAGTGTATCCCGGACGATGATTTACTCTCAGTCACAGTCTCTTATTCCTGCTCTTTAACCCTTTCACAATGTGTAACCCGGACGGTGGTTTACTCTTGGTCTCACTCTGCTATTCCTGCTCTTTAACCCTTTCACACTGTGTAACACAGACGGTGATTTACTCTCAGTCTCACTCTGCTATTCCTGTTCTTTTACCCTTTCACACTGTGTAACCCGGACGATGATTTTGTCTCGGTCTCACTCTGCTATTCCTGCTCTTTACCCCTTTCACACTGTGTAACCCGGACGGTGATTTTCTCTCGGTCTCACTCTGCTATTCCTGCTCCTTAACCCTTTCACACTGTGTTACCCGGACTGTGATTTACTGTCAGTCTCACTCTGCTATTCCTGCTCTTTAACCCTTTCACACTGTGTAACCCGGACGGTGATTTACTCTCGATCTCACTCTGCTATTCCTGCTCCTTAACCCTTTCACACTGTGGAACTCAGACGCTGATTTACTCTCGGTCTCACTCTGCTTTTCCTGCTCTTTAACCCTTTCACACTGTGTTAACCGGATTGTGGTTTACTCTCGGTCTCACTCTGCTATTCCTGCTCTTTAACCCTTTCACACTGTGTAACCCGGACGGTGATTTACTGTCAGTCTCACTCTGCTGTTCCTGCTCTTTAACCCTTTCACACTGTGTAACTCAGACGGTGATTTACTCTCGGTCTCACTCTGCTATTCCTGCTCTTTAAACCTTTCACACGGTGTAACTCAGACAGTGATTTTCTCTCGGTCTCACTCTGCTATTCCTGCTCTTTACCCCTTTCACACTGTGCAACCCGGACGGTGATTTGCTCTCGGTCTCACTCTGCTATTCCTGCTCTTTACCCCTTTCACACTGTGTAACCCGGACGATGATTTTCTCTCGGTCTCACTCTGCTATTCCTGCTCTTTACCCCTTTCACACTGTGTAACCCGGACGGTGATTTTCTCTCGGTCTCACTCTGCTATTCCTGCTCTTTACCCCTTTCACACTGTGTAACCCGGACTGTGATTTACTCTCAGTCTCACTCTGCTATTCCTGCTCTTTAACCCTTTCACACTATGTAACACAGACGGTGTTTTACTCTCAGTCTTACTCTGCTATTCCTGCTCTTTACCCCTTTCACACTGTGTAACCCGGACGGTGATTTTCTCTCGGTCTCACTCTGCTATTCCTGCTCTTTACCCCTTTCACACTGTGTAACCCGGACTGTGATTTACTCTCAGTCTCACTCTGCTATTCCTGCTCTTTAACCCTTTCACACTGTGTAACTCAGATGGTGATTTTCTTTCAGTCTCACTCTGCTATTCCTGCTCTTTAACCCTTTCACACTGTGTAACTCAGACAGTGATTTACTCTCAGTCTCACTCTGCTATTCCTGCTCTTTAACCCTTTCACACTGTGTAACCCAGAAGGTGATTTACTCTCAGTCTCACTCTGCTATTCCTGCTCTTTACCCCTTTCACACTGTGTAACTCAGATGGTGATTTTCTCTCAGTCTCACTCTGCTATTCCTGCTCTTTATCCCTTTCACACTGTGTAACTCAGACAGTGATTTACTCTCAGACTCACTCTGCTATTCCTGCTCTTTAACCCTTTCACACTGTGTAACTCAGACGGTGATTTACTCTCAGACTCACTCTGCTATTCCTGCTCTTTAACCCTTTCACACTGTGTAACTCGGACGGTGATTTACTCTCAGTCTCACTCTGCTATTCCTGCTCTTTAACCCTTTCACACTGTGTAACTCAGACGGTGATTTACTCTCGGTCTCACTCTGCTATTCCTGCTCTTTAACCCTTTCACACTCTGTAACTCAGACAGTGATTTACTCTCAGTCTCACTCTGCTATTCCTGCTCTTTACCCCTTTCACACTATGTAACTCAGACAGTGATTTACTCTCAGTCTCACTCTGCTATTCCTGCTCTTTACCCCTTTCACACTGTGTAACCTGGACGGTGATTTACTCTCAGTCTCACTCTGCTATTCCTGCTCTTTAACCCTTTCACACTGTGCAACCCGGACGGTGATTTGCTCTCGGTCTCACTCTGCTATTCCTGCTCTTTACCCCTTTCACACTGTGTAACCCGGACGATGATTTTCTCTCGGTCTCACTCTGCTATTCCTGCTCTTTACCCCTTTCACACTGTGTAACCCGGACGGTGATTTTCTCTCGGTCTCACTCTGCTATTCCTGCTCTTTACCCCTTTCACACTGTGTAACCCGGACTGTGATTTACTCTCAGTCTCACTCTGCTATTCCTGCTCTTTAACCCTTTCACACTATGTAACACAGACGGTGTTTTACTCTCAGTCTTACTCTGCTATTCCTGCTCTTTACCCCTTTCACACTGTGTAACTCGGACGATGATTTTCTCTCGGTCTCACTCTGCTATTCGTGCACTTTAACTCTTTCACACTGTGTATCTCAGACGGTGATTTACTCTCAGTCTCACTATGCTATTCCTGCACTTTAACCCTTTCACACAGTGTATCCCGGACGATGATTTACTCTCAGTCACAGTCTCTTATTCCTGCTCTTTAACCCTTTCACAATGTGTAACCCGGACGGTGGTTTACTCTTGGTCTCACTCTGCTATTCCTGCTCTTTAACCCTTTCACACTGTGTAACACAGACGGTGATTTACTCTCAGTCTCACTCTGCTATTCCTGTTCTTTTACCCTTTCACACTGTGTAACCCGGACGATGATTTTGTCTCGGTCTCACTCTGCTATTCCTGCTCTTTACCCCTTTCACACTGTGTAACCCGGACGGTGATTTTCTCTCGGTCTCACTCTGCTATTCCTGCTCCTTAACCCTTTCACACTGTGTTACCCGGACTGTGATTTACTGTCAGTCTCACTCTGCTATTCCTGCTCTTTAACCCTTTCACACTGTGTAACCCGGACGGTGATTTACTCTCGATCTCACTCTGCTATTCCTGCTCCTTAACCCTTTCACACTGTGGAACTCAGACGCTGATTTACTCTCGGTCTCACTCTGCTTTTCCTGCTCTTTAACCCTTTCACACTGTGTTAACCGGATTGTGGTTTACTCTCGGTCTCACTCTGCTATTCCTGCTCTTTAACCCTTTCACACTGTGTAACCCGGACGGTGATTTACTGTCAGTCTCACTCTGCTGTTCCTGCTCTTCATCCCTTTCACACGGTGTATCCCGGACGGTGATTTACTCTCGGTCTCACTCTGCTATTCCTGCTCTTTAACGCTTTCACACTGTGTAACCCGGACGGTGATTCGCTCTCAGTCTCACTCTGCTATTCCTGCTCTTTAACCCTTTCACACGGTGTAACACAGTCGGTGATTTACTCTCGGTCTCACTCTGCTATTCCTGCTCTTTAACCCTTTCACACTGTGTAACCCAGACGGTGATTTACTCTCAGTCTCACTCTGCTATTCCTGCTCTTTAACCCTTTCACACTGTGTAACTCAGATGGTGATTTTCTTTCAGTCTCACTCTGCTATTCCTGCTCTTTAACCCTTTCACACTGTGTAACTCAGACAGTGATTTACTCTCAGTCTCACTCTGCTATTCCTGCTCTTTAACCCTTTCACACTGTGTAACCCAGAAGGTGATTTACTCTCAGTCTCACTCTGCTATTCCTGCTCTTTACCCCTTTCACACTGTGTAACTCAGATGGTGATTTTCTCTCAGTCTCACTCTGCTATTCCTGCTCTTTATCCCTTTCACACTGTGTAACTCAGACAGTGATTTACTCTCAGACTCACTCTGCTATTCCTGCTCTTTAACCCTTTCACACTGTGTAACTCAGACGGTGATTTACTCTCAGACTCACTCTGCTATTCCTGCTCTTTAACCCTTTCACACTGTGTAACTCGGACGGTGATTTACTCTCAGTCTCACTCTGCTATTCCTGCTCTTTAACCCTTTCACACTGTGTAACTCAGACGGTGATTTACTCTCGGTCTCACTCTGCTATTCCTGCTCTTTAACCCTTTCACACTGTGTAACTCAGACGGTGATTTACTCTCGGTCTCACTCTGCTATTCCTGCTCTTTAACCCTTTCACACTGTGCAACTCAGACGGTGATTTACTCTCAGTCTTACTCTGCTATTCCTGCTCTTTAACCCTTTCACACTATGTAACTCGGACGGTGATTTACTCTCTGTCTCACAGTGCTATTCCTACTCTATAACCCTTTCACACTAAGTAACTCAGACAATGATTTACTCTCGGTCTCACTCTGCTATTCCTGCTCTTGAACCCTTTCACACTGTGTAACTCCGACAGTGATTTACTCTCGGTCTCACTCTGCTATTCCTGCTCTTTAACCCTTTCACACTATGTAACTCTGACGGTGATTTACTCTCGGTCTCACTCTGCTATTCCTGCTCTTTAACCCTTTCACACTATGTAACTCGGACGGTGATTTACTCTCGGTCTCACTCTGCTATTCCTGCTCTTTAACCCTTTCACACTATGAAACTCGGACAGTGATTTACTCTCGGTCTCACTCTGCTATTCCTGCTCTTTACCCCTTTCACACTATGTAACTCAGACAGTGATTTACTCTCAGTCTCACTCTGCTATTCCTGCTCTTTACCCCTTTCACACTGTGTAACCCGGACGGTGGTTTACTCTCAGTCTCACTCTGCTATTCCTGCTCTTTAACCCTTTCACACTGTGTAACCCGGACGGTGGTTTACTCTCGGTCTCACTCTGCTATTCCTTCTCGTTAACCCTTTCACACTGTGTAACCCGGACGGTGGTTTACTCTCGGTCTCACTCTGCTATTCCAGCTCCTTAACCCTTTCACACTGTGTAACTCGGACGGTGATTTACTCTCTGTCTCACTCTGCTATTCCTGCTCTTTAACCCTTTCACACTCTGTAATTCAGACAGTGATTTACTCTCAGTCTCACTCTGCTATTCCTGCTCTTTACCCCTTTCACACTATGTAACTCAGACAGTGATTTACTCTCAGTCTCACTCTGCTATTCCTGCTCTTTACCCCTTTCACACTGTGTAACCTGGACGGTGATTTACTTTCAGTCTCACTCTGCTATTCCTGCTCTTTAACCCTTTCACACTGTGTAACTCAGACGGTGATTTACTCTCGGTCTCACTCTGCTATTCCTGCTCTTTAAACCTTTCACACGGTGTAACTCAGACAGTGATTTACTCTCAGTCTCACTCTGCTCTTCCTGCTCTTTACCCCTTTCACACTGTGTAACCCGGACGATGATTTTCTCTCGGTCTCACTCTGCTATTCCTGCTCTTTACCCCTTTCACACTGTGTAACCCGGACGGTGATTTTCTCTCGGTCTCACTCTGCTATTCCTGCTCTTTACCCCTTTCACACTGTGTAACCCGGACGATGATTTTCTCTCGGTCTCACTCTGCTTTTCCTGCTCTTTACCCCTTTCACACTGTGTAACCCGGACGGTGATTTTCTCTCGGTCTCACTCTGCTATTCCTGCTCTTTACCCCTTTCACACTGTGTAACCCGGACTGTGATTTACTCTCAGTCTCACTCTGCTATTCCTGCTCTTTAACCCTTTCACACTATGTAACACAGAAGGTGTTTTACTCTCAGTCTTACTCTGCTATTCCTACTCTTTACCCCTTTCACACTGTGTAACCCGGACGATGATTTTCTCTCGGTCTCACTCTGCTATTCCTGCACTTTAATCCTTTCACACTGTGTATCTCAGACGGTGATTTACTCTCAGTCTCACTCTGCTATTCCTGCACTTTAACCCTTTCACACATTGTATCCCGGACGATGATTTACTCTCAGTCACAGTCTCTTATTCCTGCTCTTTAACCCTTTCACAATGTGTAACCCGGACGGTGGTTTACTCTTGGTCTCACTCTGCTATTCCTGCTCTTTAACCCTTTCACACTGTGTAACACAGACGGTGATTTACTCTTGGTCTCACTCTGCTATTCCTGCTCTTTAACCCTTTCACACGGTGTAACGCAGAGGTTGATTTACTCTCAGTCTCACTCTGCTATTCCTGTTCTTTTACCCTTTCACACTGTGTAACCCGGACGATGATTTTGTCTCGGTCTCACTCTGCTATTCCTGCTCTTTACCCCTTTCACACTGTGTCACCCGGACGGTGATTTTCTCTCGGTCTCACTCTGCTATTCCTGCTCCTTAACCCTTTCACACTGTGTTACCCGGACTGTGATTTACTGTCAGTCTCACTCTGCTATTCCTGCTCTTTAACCCTTTCACACTGTGTAACCCGGACGGTGATTTACTCTCGATCTCACTCTGCTATTCCTGCTCCTTAACCCTTTCACACTGTGGAACTCAGACGCTGATTTACTCTCGGTCTCACTCTGCTTTTCCTGCTCTTTAACCCTTTCACACTGTGTTAACCGGATTGTGGTTTACTCTCGGTCTCACTCTGCTATTCCTGCTCTTTAACCCTTTCACACTGTGAAAACCGGACTTTGGTTTATTCTCAGTCTCACTCTGCTATTCCTGTTCTTCACCCCTTTTTCACTGTGTAACCCGGACGGTGATTTACTCTCAGTCTCACTCTGCTGTTCCTGCTCTTCATCCCTTTCACACGGTGTATCCCGGACGGTGATTTACTCTCAGTCTCACTCTGCTATTCCTGCTCTTTAACCCTTTCACACTGTGTAACACAGTCGGTGATTTACTCTCGGTCTCAATCTGCTATTCCTGCTCTTTAACCCTTTCACACTGTGTTAACCGGACGGTGATTTACTCTCGGTCTCACTCTACTATTCCTGCTCTTTAACCCTTTCACACTGTGTTAACCGGACGGTGATTTACTCTCGGTCTCACTCTGCTATTCCTGCTCTTTAACCCTTTCACACTGTGTTAACCGGACGGTGATTTACTCTCGGTCTCACTCTGCTATTCCTGCTCTTTAACCCTTTCACACTGTGGAACCCAGACGGTGATTTACTCTCAGTCTCACTCTGCTATTCCTGCTCTTTAACCCTTTCACACTGTGTAACTCAGATGGTGATTTTCTCTCAGTCTCACTATGCTATACCTGCTCTTTAACCCTTTCACACTGTGTAACTCAGACAGTGATTTACTCTCAGACTCACTCTGCTATTCCTGCTATTTAACCCTTTCACACTGTGTAACTCAGACGGTGATTTACTCTCAGACTCACTCTGCTATTCCTGCTCTTTAACCCTTTCACACTGTGTAACTCGGACGGTGATTTACTCTCAGACTCACTCTGCTATTCCTGCTCTTTAACCCTTTCACACTGTGTAACTCAGACGGTGATTTACTCTCGGTCTCACTCTGCTATTCCTGCTCTTTAACCCTTTCACACTGTGTAACTCAGACGGTGATTTACTCTCGGTCTCACTCTGCTATTACTGCTCTTTAACCCTTTCACACTGTGTAACTCAGACGGTGATTTACCCTCAGTCTCACTCTGCTTTTCCTGCTCTTTAACCCTTTCACACTATGTAACTCGGACGGTGATTTACTCTCTGTCTCACAGTGCTATTCCTGCTCTTTAACCCTTTCACACTAAGTAACTCAGACAATGATTTACTCACAGTCTCACTCTGCTATTCCTGCTCTTTAAGCCTTTCACACTGTGTAACTCAGACAGTGATTTACTCTCAGTCTCACTCTACTATTCCTGCTCTTTAACCCTTTCACACTGTGTTAACCGGACAGTGATTTACTCTCAGTCTCACTCTGCTATTCCTGCTCTTTAACCCTTTCACACTATGTAACTCAGACGGTGATTTACTCTCATTCTCACTCTGCTATTCTTGCTCTTTAAGCCTTTCACACTGTGTAACTCAGACAGTGATTTGCTCTCAGTCTCACTCTACTATTCCTGCTCTTTAACCCTTTCACACTGTGTTAACCGGACAGTGATTTACTCTCAGTCTCACTCTGCTATTCCTGCTCTTTAACCCTTTCACACTGTGTAACTCAGACAGTGATTTACTCTCAGTCTCACTCTGGTATTCCTGCTCTTTCACCATTTCACACGGTGTAACTCAGACAGTGATTTACTCTCAGTCTCACTCTGCTATTCCTGCTCTTTAACCCTTTTACACGGTGTATCCCGGACGGTGATTTACTCTCAGTCTCACTCTACTATTCCTGCTCTTTAACCCTTTCACACGGTGTAACCCGGACGGTGATTTACTCTCGGTCTCACTCTGCTATTCCTGCTCTTTAACCATTTCACACGGTGTATCCCGGACGGTGATTTACTCTCAGTCTCACTCTGCTATTCCTGCTCTTTAACCATTTCACATGGTGTATCCCGGAAGGTGATTTACTCTCAGTCTCACTCTGCTATTCCTGCTCTTTAACCATTTCACACGGTGTATCCCGTACGGTGATTTATTCTCAGTCTCAGTCTACTATTCCTGCTCTTTAACCCTTTCACACGGTGTAACCCGGCCGGTGATTTACTCTCAGTCTCACTCTGCTATTCCTGCTCTTTTCCCCTTTCACACTGTGTTAACCGGACGGTGATTTACTCTCGGTCTCACTCTACTATTCCTGCTCTTTAACCCTTTCACACTGTGTAACTCAGACAGTGATTTACTCTCGGTCTCACTCTGCTATTCCTGCTCTTTACCCCTTTCACACGGTGTAACCCGGATGGTGATTTACTCTCAGTCTCACTCTGCAATTCCTGCTCTTTACCCCTTTCACACTGTGTAACTCAGACGGTGATTTACCCTCAGTCTCACTCTGCTTTTCCTGCTCTTTAACCCTTTCACACTATGTAACTCGGACGGTGATTTACTCTCTGTCTCACAGTGCTATTCCTGCTCTTTAACCCTTTCACACTATGTAACTCAGACGGTGATTTACTCTCAGTCTCACTCTGCTATTCCTGCTCTTTAAGCCTTTCACACTGTGTAACTCAGACAGTGATTTACTCTCAGTCTCACTCTACTATTCCTGCTCTTTAACCCTTTCACACTGTGTTAACCGGAAAGTGATTTACTCTCAGTCTCACTCTGCTATTCCTGCTCTTTAACCCTTTCACACTGTGTAACTCAGACAGTGATTTACTCTCAGTCTCACTCTGGTATTCCTGCTCTTTAACCATTTCACACGGTGTAACTCAGACAGTGATTTACTCTCAGTCTCACTCTGCTATTCCTGCTCTTTAACCCTTTTACACGGTGTATCCCGGACGGTGATTTACTCTCAGTCTCACTCTACTATTCCTGCTCTTTAACCCTTTCACACGGTGTAACCCGGACGGTGATTTACTCTCAGTCTCACTCTACTATTCCTGCTCTTTAACCCTTTCACACGGTGTAACCCGGACGGTGATTTACTCTCAGTCTCACTCTACTATTCCTGCTCTTTAACCATTTCACACGGTGTATCCCGGACGGTGATTTACTCTCAGTCTCACTCTGCTATTCCTGCTCTTTAACCCTTTCACACGGTGTAACCCGGACGGTGATTTACTCTCAGTCTCACTCTGCTATTCCTGCTCTTTAACCCTTTCACACGGTGTAACCCGGACGGTGATTTACTCTCAGTCTCACTCTGCTATTCCTGCTCTTTAACCCTTTCACACGGTGTAACCCGGACGGTGATTTACGCGCAGTCTCACTCTGCTATTCCTGCTCTTTAACCCTTTCACACGGTGTATCCCGGACGGTGATTTACTCTCAGTCTCACTCTGCTATTCCTGCTCTTTAACCATTTCACACGGTGTATCCCGGACGGTGATTTACTCTCAGTCTCACTCTGCTATTCCTGCTCTTTAACCATTTCACACGGTGTATCCCGGACGGTGATTTACTCTCAGTCTCACTCTGCTATTCCTGCTCTTTAACCATTTCACACGGTGTATCCCGGACGGTGATTTACTCTCAGTCTCACTCTACTATTCCTGCTCTTTAACCCTTTCACACGGTGTAACCCGGACGGTGATTTACTCTCAGTCTCACTCTGCTATTCCTGCTCTTTACCCCTTTCACACTGTGTTAACCGGACGGTGATTTACTCTCGGTCTCACTCTACTATTCCTGCTCTTTAACCCTTTCACACTGTGTAACTCAGACAGTGATTTACTCTCGGTCTCACTCTGCTATTCCTGCTCTTTACCCCTTTCACACGGTGTAACCCGGATGGTGATTTACTCTCAGTCTCACTCTGCAATTCCTGCTCTTTACCCCTTTCACACTGTGTAACTCAGACGGTGATTTACTCTCAGTCTCACTCTGCTATTCCTGCTCTTTAACCCTTTCACATGGTGTATCCCGGACGGTGGTTTACTCTCGGTCTCACTCTGCTATTCCTGCTCTTTAACCCTTTCACACGGTGTATCCCGGACGGTGATTTACTCTCAGTCTCACTCTGCTATTCCTGCTCTTTACCCCTTTCACACTGTGTTAACCGGACGGTGATTTACTCTCAGACTCACTCTGCTATTCCTGCTCTTTAACCCTTTCACACTGTGTAACTCAGACAATGAGTTACTCTCAGTCTCACTCAGCTATTCCTGCTCTTTAACCCTTTCACACTGTGTACCTCAGACAGTGATTTACTCTCAGTCTCACTCTGCTATTCCTGCTCTTTAACCCATTCACACTGTGTAACTCAGACAATGATTTACTCTCAGTCTCACTCAGCTATTCCTGCTCTTTAACCCTTTCACACTGTGTAACTCAGACGGTGATTTACTCTCAGTCTCACTCAGCTATTCCTGCTCTTTACCCCTTTCACACTGTGTAACTCAGACAGTGATTTACTCTCAGTCTCACTCTGCTATTCCTGCTCTTTAACCCTTTCACACTGTGTAACTCAGACAGTGATTTACTCTCAGTCTCACTCTGCTATTCCTGCTCTTTAACCCTTTCACACTGTGTAACTCAGACAGTGATTTACTCTCAGTCTCACTCTGCTATTCCTGCTCTTTAACCCTTTCACACTGTGTAACTCAGACAGTGATTTACTCTCTGTCTCACTCTGCTATTCCTGCTCTTTACCCCTTTCACACTATGTAACCCAGACAGTGATTTACTCTCAGTCTCACTCTGCTATTCCTGCTCTTTACCCCTTTCACACTGTGTAACTCAGACAGTGATTTACTCTCAGACTCACTCTGCTATTCCTGCTCTTTACCCCATTCACACTGTGGAACCCAGACGGTGATTTACTCTCAGTCTCACTCTGCTATTCCTGCTCTTTAACCCTTTCACACTGTGTAACTCAGATGGTGATTTTCTCTCAGTCTCACTCTACTATTCCTGCTATTTAACCCTTTCACACTGTGTAACTCAGACGGTGATTTACTCTCAGACTCACTCTGCTATTCCTGCTCTTTAACCCTTTCACACTGTGTAACTCGGACGGTGATTTACTCTCAGACTCACTCTGCTATTCCTGCTCTTTAACCCTTTCACACTGTGTAACTCAGACGGTGATTTACTCTCGGTCTCACTCTGCTATTCCTGCTCTTTAACCCTTTCACACTGTGTAACTCAGACGGTGATTTACTCTCGGTCTCACTCTGCTATTACTGCTCTTTAACCCTTTCACACTGTGTAACTCAGACGGTGATTTACCCTCAGTCTCACTCTGCTTTTCCTGCTCTTTAACCCTTTCACACTATGTAACTCGGACGGTGATTTACTCTCTGTCTCACAGTGCTATTCCTGCTCTTTAACCCTTTCACACTAAGTAACTCAGACAATGATTTACTCACAGTCTCACTCTGCTATTCCTGCTCTTTAAGCCTTTCACACTGTGTAACTCAGACAGTGATTTACTCTCAGTCTCACTCTACTATTCCTGCTCTTTAACCCTTTCACACTGTGTTAACCGGACAGTGATTTACTCTCAGTCTCACTCTGCTATTCCTGCTCTTTAACCCTTTCACACTATGTAACTCAGACGGTGATTTACTCTCATTCTCACTCTGCTATTCCTGCTCTTTAAGCCTTTCACACTGTGTAACTCAGACAGTGATTTACTCTCAGTCTCACTCTGGTCTTCCTGCTCTTTAACCATTTCACACGGTGTAACTCAGACAGTGATTTACTCTCAGTCTCACTCTGCTATTCCTGCTCTTTAACCCTTTTACACGGTGTATCCCGGACGGTGATTTACTCTCCGTCTCACTCTGCTATTCCTGCTCTTTAACCATTTCACACGGTGTATCCCGGATGGTGATTTACTCTCAGTCTCACTCTGCTATTCCTGCTCTTTAACCCTTTCACACGGTGTATCCCGGACGGAGATTTACTCTCAGTCTCACTCTGCTATTCCTGCTCTTTAACCATTTCACACGGTGTATCCCGGACGGTGATTTACTCTCAGTCTCACTCTGCTATTCCTGCTCTTTACCCCTTTCACACTGTGTTAACCGGACGGTGATTTACTCTCGGTCTCACACTACTATTCCTGCTCTTTAACCCTTTCACACTGTGTAACTCAGACAGTGATTTACTCTCGGTCTCACTCTGCTATTCCTGCTCTTTACCCCTTTCACACGGTGTAACCCGGATGGTGATTTACTCTCAGTCTCACTCTGCAATTCCTGCTCTTTACCCCTTTCACACTGTGTAACTCAGACGGTGATTTACCCTCAGTCTCACTCTGCTTTTCCTGCTCCTTAACCCTTTCACACTCTGTAACTCGGACGGTGATTTACTCTCTGTCTCACAGTGCTATTCCTGCTCTTTAACCCTTTCACACTAAGTAACTCAGACAATGATTTACTCACAGTCTCACTCTGCTATTCCTGCTCTTTAAGCCTTTCACACTGTGTAACTCAGACAGTGATTTACTCTCAGTCTCACTCTACTATTCCTGCTCTTTAACCCTTTCACACTGTGTTAACCGGACAGTGATTTACTCTCAGTCTCACTCTGCTATTCCTGCTCTTTAACCCTTTCACACTATGTAACTCAGACGGTGATTTACTCTCAGTCTCACTCTGCTATTCCTGCTCTTTAAGCCTTTCACACTGTGTAACTCAGACAGTGATTTACTCTCAGTCTCACTCTACTATTCCTGCTCTTTAACCCTTTCACACTGTGTTAACCGGACAGTGATTTACTCTCAGTCTCACTCTGCTATTCCTGCTCTTTAACCCTTTCACACTGTGTAACTCAGACAGTGATTTACTCTCAGTCTCACTCTGGTATTCCTGCTCTTTAACCATTTCACACGGTGTAACTCAGACAGTGATTTACTCTCAGTCTCACTCTGCTATTCCTGCTCTTTAACCCTTTTACACGGTGTATCCCGGACGGTGATTTACTCTCAGTCTCACTCTACTATTCCTGCTCTTTAACCCTTTCACACGGTGTAACCCGGACGGTGATTTACTCTCAGTCTCACTCTACTATTCCTGCTCTTTAACCCTTTCACACGGTGTAACCCGGACGGTGATTTACTCTCAGTCTCACTCTACTATTCCTGCTCTTTAACCCTTTCACACGGTGTATCCCGGACGGTGATTTACTCTCGGTCTCACTCTGCTATTCCTGCTCTTTAACCATTTCACACTGTGTATCCCGGACGGTGATTTACTCTCAGTCTCACTCTACTATTCCTGCTCTTTAACCCTTTCACACGGTGTAACCCGGACGGTGATTTACTCTCAGTCTCACTCTGCTATTCCTGCTCTTTACCCCTTTCACACTGTGTTAACCGGACGGTGATTTACTCTCGGTCTCACTCTACTGTTCCTGCTCTTTAACCCTTTCACACTGTGTAACTCAGACAGTGATTTACTCTCGGTCTCACTCTGCTATTCCTGCTCTTTACCCCTTTCACACGGCGTAACCCGGATGGTGATTTACTCTCAGTCTCACTCTGCAATTCCTGCTCTTTACCCCTTTCACACTGTGTAACTCAGACGGTGATTTACTCTCAGTCTCACTCTGCTATTCCTGCTCTTTAACCCTTTCACACGGTGTATCCCGGACGGTGGTTTACTCTCGGTCTCACTCTGCTATTCCTGCTCTTTAACCCTTTCACACGGTGTATCCCGGACGGTGATTTACTCTCAGTCTCACTCTACTATTCCTGCTCTTTAACCATTTCACACTGTGTAACTCAGACGGTGTTTTACTCTCAGTCTCACTCTGCTATTCCTGCTCTTTAACCCTTTCACACTGTGTAACTCCGACAGTGATTTACTCTCAGTCTCACTCTGCTATTCCTGCTCTTTAACGCATTCACACTGTGTAACTCAGACAATGATTTACTCTCAGTCTCACTCAGCTATTCCTGCTCTTTAACCCTTTCACACTGTGTACCTCAGACAGTGATTTACTCTCAGTCTCACTCTGCTATTCCTGCTCTTTAACCCATTCACACTGTGTAACTCAGACAATGATTTACTCTCAGTCTCACTCAGCTATTCCTGCTCTTTAACCCTTTCACACTGTGTAACTCAGACGGTGATTTACTCTCAGTCTCACTGAGCTATTCCTGCTCTTTACCCCTTTCACACTGTGTAACTCAGACAGTGATTTACTCTCAGTCTCACTCTGCTATTCCTGCTCTTTAACCCTTTCACACTGTGTAACTCAGACAGTGATTTACTCTCAGTGTCACTCTGCTATTCCTGCTCTTTAACCCTTTCACACTGTGTAACTCAGACAGTGATTTACTCTCAGTCTCACTCTGCTATTCCTGCTCTTTAACCCTTTCACACTGTGTAACTCAGACAGTGATTTACTCTCTGTCTCACTCTGCTATTCCTGCTCTTTACCCCTTTCACACTATGTAACCCAGACAGTGATTTACTCTCAGTCTCACTCTGCTATTCCTGCTCTTTACCCCTTTCACACTGTGTAACTCAGACAGTGATTTACTCTCAGACTCACTCTGCTATTCCTGCTCTTTACCCCATTCACACTGTGTAACTCAGACAGTGATTTACTCTCAGTCTCACTCTGCTATTCCTGCTCTTTACCCCTTTCACACTATGTAACCCAGACAGTGATTTACTCTCAGTCTCACTCTGCTATTCCTGCCCTTTACCCCTTTCACACTGTGTAACTCAGACAGTGATTTACTCTCAGTCTCACTCTGCTATTCCTGCTCTTTAACCCTTTCACACTGTGTAACTCAGACAGTGATTTACTCTCAGTCTCACTCTGCTATTCCTGCTCTTTAACCCATTCACACTGTGTAACTCAGACAATGATTTACTCTCAGTCTCACTCTGCTATTCCTGCTCTTTAACCCTTTCACACTGTGTAACTCAGACGTTGATTTACTCTCAGACTCACTCTGCTATTCCTGCTCTTTAACGGATTCACACTGTGTAACTCAGACAGTGATTTACTCTCAGTCTCACTCAGCTATTCCTGCTCTTTACCCCTTTCACACTGTGTAACTCAGACAGTGATTTACTCTCAGTCTCACTCTGCTATTCCTGCTCTTTAACCCTTTCACACTGTGTAACTCAGACAGTGATTTACTCTCAGTCTCACTCTGCTATTCCTGCTCTTTACCCCTTTCACACTATGTAACTCAGACAGTGATTTACTCTCAGTCTCACTCTGCTATTCCTGCTCTTTACCCCTTTCACAATGTGTAACTCAGACAGTGATTTACTCTCAGACTCACTCTGCTATTCCTGCTCTTTACCCCTTTCACACTATGTAACTCAGACAGTGATTTACTCTCGGTCTCACTCTGCTATTCCTGCTCTTTAACACTTTCACACTGTGTAACCCAGACGGTGATTTACTCTTGGTCTCACTCTGCTATTCCTGCTCTTTAACACTTTCACACTGTGTAACCCAGACGGTGATTTCCTCTCAGACTCACTCTGCTAATCCTGCTCTTTACCCCTTTCACACTATGTAACCCGGACGGTGATTTACTCTCAGTCTCACTCTGCTATTCCTGCTCTTCAACCCTTTCACACCATGTAACTCAGACAGTGATTTACTCTCGGTCTCACTCTGCTATTCCTGCTCTTTAACCCTTTCACACTCTGTAACTCGGACGGTGATTTACTCTCGGTCTCACTCTGCTATTCCTGCTCTTTAACCCTTTCACACTCTGTAACTCGGACGGTGATTTACTCTCGGTCTCACTCTGCTATTCCTGCTCTTTAACCCTTTCACACTCTGTAACTCGGACGGTGATTTACTCTCGGTCTCACTCTGCTATTCCTGCTCTTTAACCCTTTCACACTGTGTAACTCAGACGGTGATTTACTCTTGGTCTCACTCTGCTATTCCTGCTCTTTAACCCTTTCACACTCTGTAACTGGGACGGTGATTTACTCTCGGTCTCACTCTGCTATTCCTGCTCTTTAACCCTTTCACACTGTGTAACCTGGACGGTGATTTACTCTCAGTCTCACAGTGCTATTCCTGCTCTTTACCCCTTTCACACTGTGTAAATCAGACGGTGTTTTACTCTCGGTCTCACAATTCTGTTCCTGCTCTTTAACCCTTTCACACTGTGTAACTCTGACAGTGATTTACTCTCGGTCTCACTCTTCTATTCCTGCTCTTTAACCCTTTCACACTATGTAACTCAGACGGTGATTTACTCTCGGTCTCACTCTGCTATTCCTGCTCTTTAACCCTTTCACACTATGTAACTCGGACGGTGATTTACTCTCGGTCTCACTCTGCTCTTCCTGCTCTTTAATCCTTTCAAACTGTGTAACTCAGACGGTGATTTACTCTCGGTCTCACTCTGCTATTCCTGCTGATTAACCCATTCACACTGTGTAACTCAGACGGTGATTTACTCTCGGTCTCACTCTGCTATTCCTGCTCTTTAACCCTTTCACACTATGTAACTCGGACGGTGATTTACTCTCGGTCTCACTCTGCTATTCCTGCTCTTTAACCCTTTCAAACTGTGTAACTCAGACCGTGATTTACTCTCGGTCTCACTCTTCTATTCCTGCTCTTTAACCCTTTCACACTGTGTAACTCAGACGGTGATTTATTCTCGGTCTCACTCTGCTATTCCTGCTCTTTAACCCTTTCACACTGTGTAACTCAGACGGTGATTTACTCTCAGTCTCACTCTGCTATTCCTGCTCTTTAACCCTTTCACACTGTGTAACCCAGACGGTGATTTACTCTCAGTCTCACTCTGCTATTCCTGCTCTTTAACCCTTTCACACTGTGTAACCCAGACGGTGATTTACTCTCAGTCTCACTCTGCTATTCCTGCTCTTTAACCCTTTCACATTGTGTAACTCGGACGGTGATTTACTCTCGGTCTCACTCTGCTATTCCTGCTCTTTAACCCTTTCACACTCTGTAACTCGGACGGTGATTTACTCTCGGTCTCACTCTGCTATTCCTGCTCTTTAACCCTTTCACACTGTGTAACTCAGACGGTGATTTACTCTTGGTCTCACTCTGCTATTCCTGCTCTTTAACCCTTTCACACTCTGTAACTCGGACGGTGATTTACTCTCGGTCTCACTCTGCTATTCCTGCTCTTTAACCCTTTCACACTGTGTAACCTGGACGGTGATTTACTCTCAGTCTCACAGTGCTATTCCTGCTCTTTACCCCTTTCACACTGTGTAAATCAGACGGTGTTTTACTCTCGGTCTCACAATTCTGTTCCTGCTCCTTAACCCTTTCACACTGTGTAACTCTGACAGTGATTTACTCTCGGTCTCACTCTTCTATTCCTGCTCTTTAACCCTTTCACACTATGTAACTCAGACGGTGATTTACTCTCGGTCTCACTCTGCTATTCCTGCTCTTTAACCCTTTCACACTATGTAACTCGGACGGTGATTTACTCTCGGTCTCACTCTGCTCTTCCTGCTCTTTAATCCTTTCAAACTGTGTAACTCAGACGGTGATTTACTCTCGGTCTCACTCTGCTATTCCTGCTGATTAACCCATTCACACTGTGTAACTCAGACGGTGATTTACTCTCGGTCTCACTCTGCTATTCCTGCTCTTTAACCCTTTCACACTATGTAACTCGGACGGTGATTTACTCTCGGTCTCACTCTGCTATTCCTGCTCTTTAACCCTTTCAAACTGTGTAACTCAGACCGTGATTTACTCTCGGTCTCACTCTTCTATTCCTGCTCTTTAACCCTTTCACACTGTGTAACTCAGACGGTGATTTATTCTCGGTCTCACTCTGCTATTCCTGCTCTTTAACCCTTTCACACTGTGTAACTCAGACGGTGATTTACTCTCAGTCTCACTCTGCTATTCCTGCTCTTTAACCCTTTCACACTGTGTAACCCAGACGGTGATTTACTCTCAGTCTCACTCTGCTATTCCTGCTCTTTAACCCTTTCACACTGTGTAACCCAGACGGTGATTTACTCTCAGTCTCACTCTGCTATTCCTGCTCTTTAACCCTTTCACATTGTGTAACTCGGACGGTGATTTTCTCTCGGTCTCACTCTGCTATTCCTGCTCTTTAACCCTTTCACACTGTGTAACCCAGACGCTGATTTACTCTCAGACTCACTCTGCTATTCCTGCTCTTTACCCCTTTCACACTATGTAACCTGCACGGTGATTTACTCTCGGTCTCACTCTGCTATTACTGCTCTTTACCCCTTTCACACTATGTAACCTGGACGGTGATTTACTCTCGGTCTCACTCTGCTATTCCTGCTCTTTACCCCTTTCACACTGTGTAACTCAGACGGTGATTTACTCTCAATCTCACTCTGCTATTCCTGCTCTTTAACCCTTTCACACGGTGTATCCCGGACGGTGGTTTCCTCTCGGTCTCACTCTGCTATTCCTGCTCTTTAACCCTTTCACACTATGTAACTCAGACAGTGATTTACTCTCGGTCTCACACTGCTATTCCTGCTCTTTAACCCTTTCACACTCTGTAACTCGGACGGTGATTTACTCTCGGTCTCACTCTGCTATTCCTGCTCTTTAACCCTTTCACACTCTGTAACTCGGACGGTGATTTACTCTCGGTTTCACTCTGCTATTCCTGCTCTTTAACCCTTTCACACTCTGTAACTCGGACGGTGATTTACTCTCGGTCTCACTCTGCTATTCCTGCTCTTTAACCCTTTCACACTGTGTTAACCGGACAGTGATTTACTCTCAGTCTCACTCTGCTATTCCTGCTCTTTAACCCTTTCACACTGTGTAACTCAGACAGTGATTTACTCTCAGTCTCACTCTGGTATTCCTGCTCTTTAACCATTTCACACGGTGTAACTCAGACAGTGATTTACTCTCAGTCTCACTCTGCTATTCCTGCTCTTTAACCCTTTTTCACGGTGTATCCCGGACGGTGATTTACTCTCAGTCTCACTCTACTATTCCTGCTCTTTAACCCTTTCACACGGTGTAACCCGGACGGTGATTTACTCTCAGTCTCACTCTACTATTCCTGCTCTTTAACCATTTCACACGGTGTATCCCGGACGGTGATTTACTCTCAGTCTCACTCTGCTATTCCTGCTCTTTAACCCTTTCACACGGTGTATCCCGGACGGTGATTTACTCTCAGTCTCACTCTGCTATTCCTGCTCTTTACCCCTTTCACACTGTGTTAACCGGACGGTGATTTACTCTCGGTCTCACTCTACTATTCCTGCTCTTTAACCCTTTCACACTGTGTAACTCAGACATTGATTTACTCTCGGTCTCACTCTGCTATTCCTGCTCTTTACCCCTTTCACACGGTGTAACCCGGATGGTGATTTACTCTCAGTCTCACTCTGCAATTCCTGCTCTTTACCCCTTTCACACTGTGTAACTCAGACGGTGATTTACTCTCAGTCTCACTCTGCTATTCCTGCTCTTTAACCCTTTCACACGGTGTATCCCGGACGGTGGTTTACTCTCGGTCTCACTCTGCTATTCCTGCTCTTTAACCCTTTCACACGGTGTATCCCGGACGGTGATTTACTCTCAGTCTCACTCTATTATTCCTGCTCTTTAACCATTTCACACTGTGTAACTCAGACGGTGTTTTACTCTCAGTCTCACTCTGCTATTCCTGCTCTTTAACCCTTTCACACTGTGTAACTCCGACAGTGATTTACTCTCAGTCTCACTCTGCTATTCCTGCTCTTTAACGCATTCACACTGTGTAACTCAGACGGTGATTTACTCTCAGTCTCACTCAGCTATTCCTGCTCTTTAACCCTTTCACACTGTGTAACTCAGACAGTGATTTACTCTCAGTCTCACTCTGCTATTCCTGCTCTTTAACCCATTCACACTGTGTAACTCAGACAATGATTTACTCTCAGTCTCACTCAGCTATTCCTGCTCTTTAACCCTTTCACACTGTGTAACTCAGACGGTGATTTACTCTCAGACTCACTCTGCTATTCCTGCTCTTTAACGGATTCACACTGTGTAACTCAGACAGTGATTTACTCTCAGTCTCACTCAGGTATTCCTGCTCTTTACCCCATTCACAATGTGTAACTCAGACAGTGATTTACTCTCAGTCTCACTCTGCTATTCCTGCTCTTTACCCCTTTCACACTGTGTAACTCAGACAGTGATTTACTCTCAGACTCACTCTGCTATTCCTGCTCTTTACCCCATTCACACTGTGTAACTCAGACAGTGATTTACTCTCAGTCTCACTCTGCTATTCCTGCTCTTTACCCCTTTCACACTATGTAACCCAGACAGTGATTTACTCTCAGTCTCACTCTGCTATTCCTGCCCTTTACCCCTTTCACACTGTGTAACTCAGACAGTGATTTACTCTCAGTCTCACTCTGCTATTCCTGCTCTTTAACCCTTTCACACTGTGTAACTCAGACAGTGATTTACTCTCAGTCTCACTCTGCTATTCCTGCTCTTTAACCCATTCACACTGTGTAACTCAGACAATGATTTACTCTCAGTCTCACTCTGCTATTCCTGCTCTTTAACCCTTTCACACTGTGTAACTCAGACGGTGATTTACTCTCAGACTCACTCTGCTATTCCTGCTCTTTAACGGATTCACACTGTGTAACTCAGACAGTGATTTACTCTCAGTCTCACTCAGCTATTCCTGCTCTTTACCCCTTTCACACTGTGTAACTCAGACAGTGATTTACTCTCAGTCTCACTCTGCTATTCCTGCTCTTTAACCCTTTCACACTGTGTAACTCAGACAGTGATTTACTCTCAGTCTCACTCTGCTATTCCTGCTCTTTAACCCTTTCACACTGTGTAACTCAGACAGTGATTTACTCTCAGTCTCACTCTGCTATTCCTGCTCTTTACCCCTTTCACACTATGTAACCCAGACAGTGATTTACTCTCAGTCTCACTCTGCTATTCCTGCTCTTTACCCCTTTCACACTGTGTAACTCAGACAGTGATTTACTCTCAGACTCACTCTGCTATTCCTGCTCTTTACCCCTTTCACACTATGTAACTCAGACAGTGATTTACTCTCGGTCTCACTCTGCTATTCCTGCTCTTTAACACTTTCACACTGTGTAACCCAGACGGTGATTTACTCTTCGTCTCACTCTGCTATTCCTGCTCTTTAACACTTTCACACTGTGTAACCCAGACGGTGATTTCCTCTCAGACTCACTCTGCTATTCCTGCTCTTTACCCCTTTCACACTATGTAACCCGGACGGTGATTTACTCTCAGTCTCACTCTGCTATTCCTGCTCTTCAACCCTTTCACACCATGTAACTCAGACAGTGATTTACTCTCGGTCTCACTCTGCTATTCCTGCTCTTTAACCCTTTCACACTCTGTAACTCGGACGGTGATTTACTCTCGGTCTCACTCTGCTATGCCTGCTCTTTAACCCTTTCACACTCTGTAACTCGGACGGTGATTTACTCTCGGTCTCACTCTGCTATTCCTGCTCTTTAACCCTTTCACACTCTGTAACTCGGACGGTGATTTACTCTCGGTCTCACTCTGCTATTCCTGCTCTTTAACCCTTTCACACTGTGTAACTCAGACGGTGATTTACTCTTGGTCTCTCTCTGCTATTCCTGCTCTTTAACCCTTTCACACTCTAACTCGGACGGTGATTTACTCTCGGTCTCACTCTGCTATTCCTGCTCTTTAACCCTTTCACACTGTGTAACCTGGACGGTGATTTACTCTCAGTCTCACAGTGCTATTCCTGCTCTTTACCCCTTTCACACTGTGTAAATCTGACGGTGTTTTACTCTCGGTCTCACTCTTCTGTTCCTGCTCTTTAACCCTTTCACACTGTGTAACTCTGACAGTGATTTACTCTCGGTCTCACTCTTCTATTCCTGTTCTTTAACCCTTTCACACTATGTAACTCAGACGGTGATTTACTCTCGGTCTCACTCTGCTATTCCTGCTCTTTAACCCTTTCACACTATGTAACTCGGACGGTGATTTACTCTCGGTCTCACTCTGCTCTTCCTGCTCTTTAATCCTTTCAAACTGTGTAACTCAGACGGTGATTTACTCTCGGTCTCACTCTGCTATTCCTGCTCATTAACCCATTCACACTGTGTAACTCAGACGGTGATTTACTCTCGGTCTCACTCTGCTATTCCTGCTCTTTAACCCTTTCACACTATGTAACTCGGACGGTGATTTACTCTCGGTCTCACTCTGCTATTCCTGCTCTTTAACCCTTTCAAACTGTGTAACTCAGACCGTGATTTACTCTCGGTCTCACTCTTCTATTCCTGCTCTTTAACCCTTTCACACTGTGTAACTCAGACGGTGATTTACTCTCGGTCTCACTCTGCTATTCCTGCTCTTTAACCCTTTCACACTGTGTAACTCAGACGGTGATTTACTCTCAGTCTCACTCTGCTATTCCTGCTCTTTAACCCTTTCACACTGTGTAACCCAGACGGTGATTTACTCTCAGTCTCACTCTGCTATTCCTGCTCTTTAACCCTTTCACACTGTGTAACCCAGACGGTGATTTACTCTCAGTCTCACTCTGCTATTCCTGCTCTTTAACCCTTTCACATTGTGTAACTCGGACGGTGATTTTCTCTCGGTCTCACTCTGCTATTCCTGCTCTTTAACCCTTTCACACTGTGTAACCCAGACGCTGATTTACTCTCAGACTCACTCTGCTATTCCTGCTCTTTACCCCTTTCACACTATGTAACCTGGACGGTGATTTACTCTCGGTCTCACTCTGCTATTACTGCTCTTTACCCCTTTCACACTATGTAACCTGGACGGTGATTTACTCTCGGTCTCACTCTGCTATTCCTGCTCTTTACCCCTTTCACACTGTGTAACTCAGACGGTGATTTACTCTCGGTCTCACTCTGCTATTCCTGCTCTTTAACCCTTTCACACTATGTAACTCGGACGGTGATTTACTCTCGGTCTCACTCTGCTCTTCCTGCTCTTTAATCCTTTCAAACTGTGTAACTCAGACCGTGATTTACTCTCGGTCTCACTCTGCTATTCCTGCTCATTAACCCATTCACACTGTGTAACTCAGACGGTGATTTACTCTCGGTCTCACTCTGCTATTCCTGCTCTTTAACCCTTTCACACTATGTAACTAGGACGGTGATTTACTCTCGGTCTCACTCTGCTATTCCTGCTCTTTAACCCTTTCACACTCTGTAACTCGGACGGTGATTTACTCTCGGTCTCACTCTGCTATTCCTGCTCTTTAACCCTTTCACACTCTGTAACTCGGACGGTGATTTACTCTCGGTCTCACTCTGCTATTCCTGCTCTTTAACCCTTTCACACTGTGTAACTCAGACGGTGATTTACTCTTGGTCTCACTCTGCTATTCCTGCTCTTTAACCCTTTCACACTCTAACTCGGACGGTGATTTACTCTCGGTCTCACTCTGCTATTCCTGCTCTTTAACCCTTTCACACTGTGTAACCTGGACGGTGATTTACTCTCAGTCTCACAGTGCTATTCCTGCTCTTTACCCCTTTCACACTGTGTAAATCAGACGGTGTTTTACTCTCGGTCTCACTCTTCTGTTCCTGCTCTTTAACCCTTTCACACTGTGTAACTCTGACAGTGATTTACTCTCGGTCTCACTCTTCTATTCCTGCTCTTTAACCCTTTCACACTGTGTAACCCAGACGGTGATTTACTCTCAGTCTCACTCTGCTATTCCTGCTCTTTAACCCTTTCACACTGTGTAACCCAGACGGTGATTTACTCTCAGTCTCACTCTGCTATTCCTGCTCTTTAACCCTTTCACATTGTGTAACTCGGACGGTGATTAACTCTCAGTCTCACTCTGCTATTCCTGCTCTTGAACCCTTTCACATTATGTAACTCGGACGGTGATTTACTCTCTGTTTCACAGTGCTATTCCTGCTCTTTAACCCTTTCACACTATGTAACTCAGACAGTGATTTACTCTCGGTCTCACTCTGCTATCCTGCTCTTTAAACCTTTCACACTGTGTAACCCGGACGGGGATTTTCTCTCGGTCTCACTCTGCTATTCCTGCTCTTTAACCCTTTCACACTGTGTAACTCAGACGGTGATTTACTCTCGGTCTCACTCTGCTATTCCTGCTCTTTACCCCTTTCACACTATGTAACCCGGACGGTGATTTACTCTCGGTCTCACTCTGCTATTCTTGCTCTTTACCCCTTTCACACTGTGTAAATCAGACGGTGTTTTACTCTCAGTCTCACTCTGCTATTCCTGCTCTTTCACCCTGTCACACTGTGTAACTCAGACGGGGATTTTCTCTCGGTCTCACTCTGCTATTCCTGCTCTTTACCCCTTTCACACTATGTAACCCAGACAGTGATTTACTCTCAGACTCACTCTGCTATTCCTGCTCTTTACCCCTTTCACACTATGTAACTCAGACGGTGATTTACTCTCAGACTCACTCTGCTATTCCTGCTCTTTACCCCTTTCACACGATGTAACCCGGACGGTGATTTACTCTCAGACTCACTCTGCTATTCCTGCTCTTTACCCCTTTCACACGATGTAACCCGGACGGTGATTTATTCTCGGTCTCACTCTGCTATTCCTGCTCTTTAACCCTTTCACACTGTTTAACCCAGACGGTGATTTACTCTCGGTCTCACTCTGCTATTCCTGCACTTTAACCCTTTCACACTGTGTATCCCGGACGATGATTTACTCTCAGTCACAGTCTCTTATTCCTGCTCTTTATCCCTTTCACACTGTGCCAACCGGATGGTGGTTTACTCTCGGTCTCACTCTGCTATTCCTGCTCTTTAACCCTTTCACAATGTGTAACCCGGACGGTGATTTACTCTTGGTCTCACTCTGCTATTCCTGCTCTTTAACCCTTTCACACTGTGTAACCCGGACGGAGATTTACTCTCAGTCTCACTCTGCTATTCCTGCTCTTTAACCCTTTCACACAGTGTAACACAGACGGTGATTTACTCTTGGTCTCACTCTGCTATTCCTGCTCTTTAACCCTTTCACACGGTGTAACGCAGAGTTTGATTTACTCTCAGTCTCACTCTGCTATTCCTGTTCTTTTACCCTTTTACACGGTGTATCCCGGACGGTGATTTACTCTCAGTCTCATTCTGCTATTCCTGCTCTTTAACCCTTTCACACTGTGGAACTCAGACGGTGATTTACTCTCGGTCTCACTCTGCTATTCCTGCTCATTAACCCTTTCACACTGTGGAACTCAGACGGTGATTTACTCTCGGTCTCACTCTGCTATTCCTGCTCTTTAACCCTTTCACACTGTGTTAACCGGACGGTGGTTTACTCTCGGTCTCACTCTGCTATTCCTGCTCTTTAACCCTTTCACACTGTGTAACCCGACGGTGGTTTACTCTCAGTCTCACTCTACTATTCCTGCTCTTTAACCCTTTCACACTGTGCAACCCGGACTTTGGTTTATTCTCGGTCTCACTCCGCTATTCCTGCTCTTTAACCCTTTCACACTATGTAACCCAGACCGTGATTTACTCTCAGTCTCACTCTGCTATTCCTGTTCTTCACCCCTTTTTCACTGTGTAACCCGGACGGTGATTTACTCTCAGTCTCACTCTGCTATTCCTGCTCTTTAACCCTTTCACACTATGTAACCCAGACCGTGATTTACTCTCAGTCTCACTCTGCTATTCCTGTTCTTCACCCCTTTTTCACTGTGTATCCCGGACGGTGATTTACTCTCGGTCTCACTCTGCTATTCCTGCTGTTTGACGCTTTCACACTGTGTAACCCGGACGGTGATTCACTCTCAGTCTCACTCTGCTATTCCTGCTCTTTAACGCTTTCACACTGTGTAACCCGGACGGTGATTCACTCTCAGTCTCACTCTGCTATTCCTGCTCTTTAACCCTTTCACACTGTGTAACACAGACGGTGATTTTCTCTCAGTCTCACTCTGCTATTCCTGCTCTTCAACCCTTTCACATTATGTAACTCAGACGGTGATTTACTCTCGGTCTCACTCTGCGATTCCTGCTCTTTAACCCTTTCACACTGTGTAACCCAGAAGGTGATTTACTCTCAGATTCACTCTGCTATTCCTGCTCTTTACCCCTTTCACACTATGTAACCTGGACGGTGACTTACTCTCAGTCTCACTCTGCTATTCCTGCTCTTCAACCCTTTCACACTCTGTAACTCGGACGGTGATTTACTCTCGGTCTCACTCTGCTATTCCTGCTCTTTAACCCTTTCACACTGTGTAACTCAGACGGTGATTTACTCTTGGTCTCTCTCTGCTATTCCTGCTCTTTAACCCTTTCACACTCTAACTCGGACGGTGATTTACTCTCGGTCTCACTCTGCTATTCCTGCTCTTTAACCCTTTCACACTGTGTAACCTGGACGGTGATTTACTCTCAGTCTCACAGTGCTATTCCTGCTCTTTACCCCTTTCACACTGTGTAAATCTGACGGTGTTTTACTCTCGGTCTCACTCTTCTGTTCCTGCTCTTTAACCCTTTCACACTGTGTAACTCTGACAGTGATTTACTCTCGGTCTCACTCTTCTATTCCTGTTCTTTAACCCTTTCACACTATGTAACTCAGACGGTGATTTACTCTCGGTCTCACTCTGCTATTCCTGCTCTTTAACCCTTTCACACTATGTAACTCGGACGGTGATTTACTCTCGGTCTCACTCTGCTCTTCCTGCTCTTTAATCCTTTCAAACTGTGTAACTCAGACGGTGATTTACTCTCGGTCTCACTCTGCTATTCCTGCTCATTAACCCATTCACACTGTGTAACTCAGACGGTGATTTACTCTCGGTCTCACTCTGCTATTCCTGCTCTTTAACCCTTTCACACTATGTAACTCGGACGGTGATTTACTCTCGGTCTCACTCTGCTATTCCTGCTCTTTAACCCTTTCAAACTGTGTAACTCAGACCGTGATTTACTCTCGGTCTCACTCTTCTATTCCTGCTCTTTAACCCTTTCACACTGTGTAACTCAGACGGTGATTTACTCTCGGTCTCACTCTGCTATTCCTGCTCTTTAACCCTTTCACACTGTGTAACTCAGACGGTGATTTACTCTCAGTCTCACTCTGCTATTCCTGCTCTTTAACCCTTTCACACTGTGTAACCCAGACGGTGATTTACTCTCAGTCTCACTCTGCTATTCCTGCTCTTTAACCCTTTCACACTGTGTAACCCAGACGGTGATTTACTCTCAGTCTCACTCTGCTATTCCTGCTCTTTAACCCTTTCACATTGTGTAACTCGGACGGTGATTTTCTCTCGGTCTCACTCTGCTATTCCTGCTCTTTAACCCTTTCACACTGTGTAACCCAGACGCTGATTTACTCTCAGACTCACTCTGCTATTCCTGCTCTTTACCCCTTTCACACTATGTAACCTGGACGGTGATTTACTCTCGGTCTCACTCTGCTATTACTGCTCTTTACCCCTTTCACACTATGTAACCTGGACGGTGATTTACTCTCGGTCTCACTCTGCTATTCCTGCTCTTTACCCCTTTCACACTGTGTAACTCAGACGGTGATTTACTCTCGGTCTCACTCTGCTATTCCTGCTCTTTAACCCTTTCACACTATGTAACTCGGACGGTGATTTACTCTCGGTCTCACTCTGCTCTTCCTGCTCTTTAATCCTTTCAAACTGTGTAACTCAGACGGTGATTTACTCTCGGTCTCACTCTGCTATTCCTGCTCATTAACCCATTCACACTGTGTAACTCAGACGGTGATTTACTCTCGGTCTCACTCTGCTATTCCTGCTCTTTAACCCTTTCACACTATGTAACTAGGACGGTGATTTACTCTCGGTCTCACTCTGCTATTCCTGCTCTTTAACCCTTTCACACTCTGTAACTCGGACGGTGATTTACTCTCGGTCTCACTCTGCTATTCCTGCTCTTTAACCCTTTCACACTCTGTAACTCGGACGGTGATTTACTCTCGGTCTCACTCTGCTATTCCTGCTCTTTAACCCTTTCACACTGTGTAACTCAGACGGTGATTTACTCTTGGTCTCACTCTGCTATTCCTGCTCTTTAACCCTTTCACACTCTAACTCGGACGGTGATTTACTCTCGGTCTCACTCTGCTATTCCTGCTCTTTAACCCTTTCACACTGTGTAACCTGGACGGTGATTTACTCTCAGTCTCACAGTGCTATTCCTGCTCTTTACCCCTTTCACACTGTGTAAATCAGACGGTGTTTTACTCTCGGTCTCACTCTTCTGTTCCTGCTCTTTAACCCTTTCACACTGTGTAACTCTGACAGTGATTTACTCTCGGTCTCACTCTTCTATTCCTGCTCTTTAACCCTTTCACACTGTGTAACCCAGACGGTGATTTACTCTCAGTCTCACTCTGCTATTCCTGCTCTTTAACCCTTTCACACTGTGTAACCCAGACGGTGATTTACTCTCAGTCTCACTCTGCTATTCCTGCTCTTTAACCCTTTCACATTGTGTAACTCGGACGGTGATTAACTCTCAGTCTCACTCTGCTATTCCTGCTCTTGAACCCTTTCACATTATGTAACTCGGACGGTGATTTACTCTCTGTTTCACAGTGCTATTCCTGCTCTTTAACCCTTTCACACTATGTAACTCAGACAGTGATTTACTCTCGGTCTCACTCTGCTATCCTGCTCTTTAAACCTTTCACACTGTGTAACCCGGACGGGGATTTTCTCTCGGTCTCACTCTGCTATTCCTGCTCTTTAACCCTTTCACACTGTGTAACTCAGACGGTGATTTACTCTCGGTCTCACTCTGCTATTCCTGCTCTTTACCCCTTTCACACTATGTAACCCGGACGGTGATTTACTCTCGGTCTCACTCTGCTATTCTTGCTCTTTACCCCTTTCACACTGTGTAAATCAGACGGTGTTTTACTCTCAGTCTCACTCTGCTATTCCTGCTCTTTCACCCTGTCACACTGTGTAACTCAGACGGGGATTTTCTCTCGGTCTCACTCTGCTATTCCTGCTCTTTACCCCTTTCACACTATGTAACCCAGACAGTGATTTACTCTCAGACTCACTCTGCTATTCCTGCTCTTTACCCCTTTCACACTATGTAACTCAGACGGTGATTTACTCTCAGACTCACTCTGCTATTCCTGCTCTTTACCCCTTTCACACGATGTAACCCGGACGGTGATTTACTCTCAGACTCACTCTGCTATTCCTGCTCTTTACCCCTTTCACACGATGTAACCCGGACGGTGATTTATTCTCGGTCTCACTCTGCTATTCCTGCTCTTTAACCCTTTCACACTGTTTAACCCAGACGGTGATTTACTCTCGGTCTCACTCTGCTATTCCTGCACTTTAACCCTTTCACACTGTGTATCCCGGACGATGATTTACTCTCAGTCACAGTCTCTTATTCCTGCTCTTTAACCCTTTCACACTGTGCCAACCGGATGGTGGTTTACTCTCGGTCTCACTCTGCTATTCCTGCTCTTTAACCCTTTCACAATGTGTAACCCGGACGGTGATTTACTCTTGGTCTCACTCTGCTATTCCTGCTCTTTAACCCTTTCACACTGTGTAACCCGGACGGAGATTTACTCTCAGTCTCACTCTGCTATTCCTGCTCTTTAACCCTTTCACACAGTGTAACACAGACGGTGATTTACTCTTGGTCTCACTCTGCTATTCCTGCTCTTTAACCCTTTCACACGGTGTAACGCAGAGTTTGATTTACTCTCAGTCTCACTCTGCTATTCCTGTTCTTTTACCCTTTTACACGGTGTATCCCGGACGGTGATTTACTCTCAGTCTCATTCTGCTATTCCTGCTCTTTAACCCTTTCACACTGTGGAACTCAGACGGTGATTTACTCTCGGTCTCACTCTGCTATTCCTGCTCATTAACCCTTTCACACTGTGGAACTCAGACGGTGATTTACTCTCGGTCTCACTCTGCTATTCCTGCTCTTTAACCCTTTCACACTGTGTTAACCGGACGGTGGTTTACTCTCGGTCTCACTCTGCTATTCCTGCTCTTTAACCCTTTCACACTGTGTAACCCGACGGTGGTTTACTCTCAGTCTCACTCTACTATTCCTGCTCTTTAACCCTTTCACACTGTGCAACCCGGACTTTGGTTTATTCTCGGTCTCACTCCGCTATTCCTGCTCTTTAACCCTTTCACACTATGTAACCCAGACCGTGATTTACTCTCAGTCTCACTCTGCTATTCCTGTTCTTCACCCCTTTTTCACTGTGTAACCCGGACGGTGATTTACTCTCAGTCTCACTCTGCTATTCCTGCTCTTTAACCCTTTCACACTATGTAACCCAGACCGTGATTTACTCTCAGTCTCACTCTGCTATTCCTGTTCTTCACCCCTTTTTCACTGTGTATCCCGGACGGTGATTTACTCTCGGTCTCACTCTGCTATTCCTGCTGTTTGACGCTTTCACACTGTGTAACCCGGACGGTGATTCACTCTCAGTCTCACTCTGCTATTCCTGCTCTTTAACGCTTTCACACTGTGTAACCCGGACGGTGATTCACTCTCAGTCTCACTCTGCTATTCCTGCTCTTTAACCCTTTCACACTGTGTAACACAGACGGTGATTTTCTCTCAGTCTCACTCTGCTATTCCTGCTCTTCAACCCTTTCACATTATGTAACTCAGACGGTGATTTACTCTCGGTCTCACTCTGCGATTCCTGCTCTTTAACCCTTTCACACTGTGTAACCCAGAAGGTGATTTACTCTCAGATTCACTCTGCTATTCCTGCTCTTTACCCCTTTCACACTATGTAACCTGGACGGTGACTTACTCTCAGTCTCACTCTGCTATTCCTGCTCTTCAACCCTTTCACATTATGTAACTCGGACGGTGATTTACTCTCTGTCTCACAGTGCTATTCCTGCTCTTTAACCCTTTCACACTATGTAACTCAGACAGTGATTTACTCTCGTTCTCACTCTGCTATTCCTGCTCTTTAAACCTTTCACACTGTGTAACCCGGACGGTGATTTACTCTCAGTCTCACTCTGCTATTCCTGCTCTTTAACCCTTTCACACTATGTAACTCAGACGGTGATTTACTCTCGGTCTCACTCTGCGATTCCTGCTCTTTAACCCTTTCACACTGTGTAACCCAGAAGGTGATTTACTCTCAGATTCACTCTGCTATTCCTGCTCTTTACCCCTTTCACACTATGTAACCTGGACGGTGACTTACTCTCAGTCTCACTCTGCTATTCCTGCTCTTCAACCCTTTCACATTATGTATCTCGGACGGTGATTTACTCTCTGTCTCACAGTGCTATTCCTGCTCTTTAACCCTTTCACACTATGTAACTCAGACAGTGATTTACTCTCGTTCTCACTCTGCTATTCCTGCTCTTTAAACCTTTCACACTGTGTAACCCGGACGGTGATTTACTCTCAGTCTCACTCTGCTATTCCTGCTCTTTAACCCTTTCACACTATGTAACTCAGACGGTGATTTACTCTCGGTCTCACTCTGCTATTCCTGCTCTTTAACCCTTTCACACTATGTAACCCGGACGGTGATTTACTCTCAGTCTCACTCTGCTATCCCTGCTCTTTAAACCTTTCACACTGTGTAACTCGGACGGTGATTTACTCTCTGTCTCACTCTGCTATTCCTGCTCTTTAACCCTTTCACACTCTGTAACTCAGACAGTGATTTACTCTCAGTCTCACTCTGCTATTCCTGCTCTTTAACCCTTTCACACTCTGTAACTCAGACAGTGATTTACTCTCAGTCTCACTCTGCTATTCCTGCTCTTTACCCCTTTCACACTGTGTAACCCAGACGGTGATTTTCTCTCAGTCTCACTCTGCTATTCCTGCTCTTTACCCCTTTCACACTGTGTAACCTGGACGGTGATTTACTCTCAGTCTCACTCTGCTATTCCTGCTCTTTAAACCTTTCACACGGTGTAACTCAGACAGTGATTTACTCTCAGTCTCACTCTGCTCTTCCTGCTCTTTACCCCTTTCACACCGTGTAACCCGGACGATGATTTTCTCTCGGTCTCACTCTGCTATTCCTGCTCTTTACCCCTTTCACACTGTGTAACCGGGACGGTGATTTTCTCTCTGTCTCACTCTGCTATTCCTGCTCATTACCCCTTTCACACTGTGTAACCCGGACGCTGATTTTCTCTCGGTCTCACTCTGCTATTCCTGCTCTTTACCCCTTTCACACTGTGTAACCCGGACTGTGATTTACTCTCAGTCTCACTCTGCTATTCCTGCTCTTTAACCCTTTCACACTATGTAACACAGACGGTGTTTTACTCTCAGTCTTACTCTGCTATTCCTGCTCTTTAACAATTTCACACAGTGTAACTCAGACGGTGATTTACTCTCAGACTCACTCTGCTATTCCTGCTCTTTAACCCTTTCACACGGTGTAACTCAGACGGTGATTTACTCTCAGTCTCACTCTGCTATTCCTGCTCTTTAACCCTTTCACACTGTGTAACCCAGATGGTGATTTACTCTCAGTCTCACTCTGCTATTCCTGCTCTTTACCCCTTTCACACTGTGTAATCCACACGGTGATTTACTCTCAGTCTCACTCTGCTATTCCTGCTCTTTAACCCTTTCACACTGTGTAACTCAGACAGTGATTTACTCTCAGTCTCACTCTGCTATTCCTGCTCTTTAACCCTTTCACACTATGTAACTCGGACGGTGATTTACTCTCAGTCTCACTCTGCTATTCCTGCTCTTTAACCGTTTCACACTGTTTAACCCAGACGGTGATTTACTCTCGGTCTCACTCTGCTATTCCTGCACTTTAACCCTTTCACACTGTGTATCCCGGACGATGATTTACTCTCAGTCACAGTCTCTTATTCCTGCTCTTTAACCCTTTCACACTGTGCCAACCGGATGGTGGTTTACTCTCGGTCTCACTCTGCTATTCCTGCTCTTTAACCCTTTCACAATGTGTAACCCGGACGGTGATTTACTCTTGGTCTCACTCTGCTATTCCTGCTCTTTAACCCTTTCACACTGTGTAACCCGGACGGAGATTTACTCTCAGTCTCACTCTGCTATTCCTGCTCTTTAACCCTTTCACACAGTGTAACACAGACGGTGATTTACTCTTGGTCTCACTCTGCTATTCCTGCTCTTTAACCCTTTCACACGGTGTAACGCAGAGTTTGATTTACTCTCAGTCTCACTCTGCTATTCCTGTTCTTTTACCCTTTTACACGGTGTATCCCGGACGGTGATTTACTCTCAGTCTCATTCTGCTATTCCTGCTCTTTAACCCTTTCACACTGTGGAACTCAGACGGTGATTTACTCTCGGTCTCACTCTGCTATTCCTGCTCATTAACCCTTTCACTCTGTGGAACTCAGACGGTGATTTACTCTCGGTCTCACTCTGCTATTCCTGCTCTTTAACCCTTTCACACTGTGTTAACCGGACGGTGGTTTACTCTTGGTCTCACTCTGCTATTCCTGCTCTTTAACCCTTTCACACTGTGTAACCCGACGGTGGTTTACTCTCAGTCTCACTCTACTATTCCTGCTCTTTAACCCTTTCACACTGTGCAACCCGGACTTTGGTTTATTCTCGGTCTCACTCCGCTATTCCTGCTCTTTAACCCTTTCACACTATGTAACCCAGACCGTGATTTACTCTCAGTCTCACTCTGCTATTCCTGTTCTTCACCCCTTTTTCACTGTGTAACCCGGACGGTGATTTACTCTCAGTCTCACTCTGCTATTCCTGCTCTTTAACCCTTTCACACTATGTAACCCAGACCGTGATTTACTCTCAGTCTCACTCTGCTATTCCTGTTCTTCACCCCTTTTTCACTGTGTATCCCGGACGGTGATTTACTCTCGGTCTCACTCTGCTATTCCTGCTGTTTGACGCTTTCACACTGTGTAACCCGGACGGTGATTCACTCTCAGTCTCACTCTGCTATTCCTGCTCTTTAACGCTTTCACACTGTGTAACCCGGACGGTGATTCACTCTCAGTCTCACTCTGCTATTCCTGCTCTTTAACCCTTTCACACTGTGTAACACAGACGGTGATTTTCTCTCAGTCTCACTCTGCTATTCCTGCTCTTCAACCCTTTCACATTATGTAACTCAGACGGTGATTTACTCTCGGTCTCACTCTGCGATTCCTGCTCTTTAACCCTTTCACACTGTGTAACCCAGAAGGTGATTTACTCTCAGATTCACTCTGCTATTCCTGCTCTTTACCCCTTTCACACTATGTAACCTGGACGGTGACTTACTCTCAGTCTCACTCTGCTATTCCTGCTCTTCAACCCTTTCACATTATGTAACTCGGACGGTGATTTACTCTCTGTCTCACAGTGCTATTCCTGCTCTTTAACCCTTTCACACTATGTAACTCAGACAGTGATTTACTCTCGTTCTCACTCTGCTATTCCTGCTCTTTAAACCTTTCACACTGTGTAACCCGGACGGTGATTTACTCTCAGTCTCACTCTGCTATTCCTGCTCTTTAACCCTTTCACACTATGTAACTCAGACGGTGATTTACTCTCGGTCTCACTCTGCTATTCCTGCTCTTTAACCCTTTCACACTATGTAACCCGGACGGTGATTTACTCTCAGTCTCACTCTGCTATCCCTGCTCTTTAAACCTTTCACACTGTGTAACTCGGACGGTGATTTACTCTCTGTCTCACTCTGCTATTCCTGCTCTTTAACCCTTTCACACTCTGTAACTCAGACAGTGATTTACTCTCAGTCTCACTCTGCTATTCCTGCTCTTTAACCCTTTCACACTCTGTAACTCAGACAGTGATTTACTCTCAGTCTCACTCTGCTATTCCTGCTCTTTACCCCTTTCACACTGTGTAACCCAGACGGTGATTTTCTCTCAGTCTCACTCTGCTATTCCTGCTCTTTACCCCTTTCACACTGTGTAACCTGGACGGTGATTTACTCTCAGTCTCACTCTGCTATTCCTGCTCTTTAAACCTTTCACACGGTGTAACTCAGACAATGATTTACTCTCAGTCTCACTCTGCTCTTCCTGCTCTTTACCCCTTTCACACCGTGTAACCCGGACGATGATTTTCTCTCGGTCTCACTCTGCTATTCCTGCTCTTTACCCCTTTCACACTGTGTAACCCGGACGGTGATTTTCTCGGTCTCACTCTGCTATTCCTGCTCTTTACCCCTTTCACACTGTGTAACCCGGACGATGATTTTCTCTCGGTCTCACTCTGCTATTCCTGCTCTTTACCCCTTTCACACTGTGTAACCCGGACGTTGATTTTCTCTCGGTCTCACTCTGCTATTCCTGCTCTTTACCCCTTTCACACTGTGTAACCCGGACTGTGATTTACTCTCAGTCTCACTCTGCTATTCCTGCTCTTTAACCCTTTTACACTGTGTATCTCAGACGGTGATTTACTCTCAGTCTCACTCTGCTATTCCTGCACTTTAACCCTTTCACACTGTGTATCCCGGACGATGATTTACTCTCAGTCACAGTCTCCTATTCCTGCTCTTTAACCTTTTCACAATGTGTAACCCGGACGGTGATTTACTCTTGGTCTCACTCTGCTATTCCTGCTCTTTAACCCTTTCACACTGTGTAACACAGACGGTGATTTACTCTTGGTCTCACTCTGCTATTCCTGCTCTTTAACCCTTTCACACGGTGTAACGCAGAGGTTGATTTACTCTCAGTCTCACTCTGCTATTCCTGTTCTTTTACCCTTTCACACTGTGTAACCCGGACGATGATTTTGTCTCGGTCTCACTCTGCTATTCCTGCTCTTTACGCCTTTCACACTGTGTAACCCGGACGGTGATTTTCTCTCTGTCTCACTCTGCTATTCCTGCTCCTTAACCCTTTCACACTGTGTTACCCGGACTGTGATTTACTCTCAGTCTCACTCTGCTATTCCTGTTCTTTTACCCTTTCACACTGTGTATCTCAGACGGTGATTTACTCTCAGTCTCACTCTGCTATTCCTGCACTTTAACCCTTTCACACTGTGTATCCCGGACGATGATTTACTCTCAGTCACAGTCTCTTATTCCTGCTCTTTAACCCTTTCACACTGTGCCAACCGGATGGTGGTTTACTCTCGGTCTCACTCTGCTATTCCTGCTCTTTAACCCTTTCACAATGTGTAACCCGGACAGTGATTTACTCTTGGTCTCACTCTGCTATTCCTGCTCTTTAACCCTTTCACACTGTGTAACCCGGACGGAGATTTACTCTCAGTCTCACTCTGCTATTCCTGCTCTTTAACCCTTTCACACAGTGTAACACAGACGGTGATTTACTCTTGGTCTCACTCTGCTATTCCTGCTCTTTAACCCTTTCACACGGTGCAACGCAGAGGTTGATTTACTCTCAGTCTCACTCTGCTATTCCTGCTCTTTAACCCTTTCACACTGTGTAACTGAGACGGTGATTTACTCTCGGTCTCACTCTGCTATTCGTGCTCTTTAACCCTTTCACACTGTGTAACCCAGACGGTGATTTACTCTCAGTCTCATTCTGCTATTCCTGCTCTTTAACCCTTTCACACTGTGTAACCCAGACGGTGATTTACTCTCAGACGCACTCTGCTATTCCTGCTCTTTAACCCTTTCACACTGTGTAACCCAGACGGTGATTTACTCTCAGTCTCACTCTGCTATTCCTGCTCTTTAACCCTTTCACATCGTGTAACTCGGACGGTGATTTTCTCTCGGTCTCACTCTGCTATTCCTGCTCTTTAATCCTTTCACACTGTGTAACCCAGACGCTGATTTACTCTCAGACTCACTCTGCTATTCCTGCTCTTTACCCCTTTCACACTATGTAACCTGGACGGTGATTTACTCTCGGTCTCACTCTGCTATTACTGCTCTTTACCCCTTTCACACTATGTAACCTGGACGGTGATTTACTCTCGGTCTCACTCTGCTATTCCTGCTCTTTACCCCTTTCACACTGTGTAACTCAGACGGTGAATAACTCTCAGTCTCACTCTGCTATTCCTGCTCTTGAAACCTTTCACATTTTGTAACTCGGACGGTGATTTACTCTCTGTCTCACAGTGCTATTCCTGCTCTTTAAACCTTTCACACTATGTAACTCAGACAGTGATTTACTCTCGGTCTCACTCTGCTATCCTGCTCTTTCAACCTTTCACACTGTGTAACCCGGACGGGGATTTTCTCTCGGTCTCACTCTGCTATTCCTGCTCTTTAACCCATTCACACTGTGTAACTCAGACGGTGATTTACTCTCAGATTCACTCTGCTATTCCTGCTCTTTACCCCTTTCACACTCTGTAACCCGGACGGTGATTTACTCTCGGTCTCACTCTGCTATCCTGCTCTTTCAACCTTTCACACTGTGTAACCCGGACGGGGATTTTCTCTCGGTCTCACTCTGCTATTCCTGCTCTTTAACCCATTCACACTGTGTAACTCAGACGGTGATTTACTCTCGGTCTCACTCTGCTATTCTTGCTCTTTACCCCTTTCACACTGTGTAAATCAGACGGTGTTTTACTCTCAGTCTCACTCTGCTATTCCTGCTCTTTCACCCTGTCACACTGTGTAACTCAGACGGGGATTTTCTCTCGGTCTCACTCTGCTATTCCTGCTCTTTACCCCTTTCACACTATGTAACCCAGACAGTGATTTACTCTCAGACTCACTCTGCTATTCCTGCTCTTTACCCCTTTCACACTGTGTAACCTAGACGGTGATTTACTCTCAGACTCACTCTGCTATTCCTGCTCTTTACCCCTTTCACACGATGTAACCCGGACGGTGATTTACTCTCAGACTCACTCTGCTATTCCTGCTCTTTACCCCTTTCACACGATGTAACCCGGACGATGATTTATTCTCGGTCTCACTCTGCTATTCCTGCTCTTTAACCCTTTCACACTGTGCCAACCGGATGGTGGTTTACTCTCGGTCTCACTCTGCTATTCCTGCTCTTTAACCCTTTCACAATGTGTAACCCGGACGGTGATTTACTCTTGGTCTCACTCTGCTATTCCTGCTCTTTAACCCTTTCACACTGTGTAACCCGGACGGAGATTTACTCTCAGTCTCACTCTGCTATTCCTGCTCTTTAACCCTTTCACACAGTGTAACACAGACGGTGATTTACTCTTGGTCTCACTCTGCTATTCCTGCTCTTTAACCCTTTCACACGGTGTAACGCAGAGGTTGATTTACTCTCAGTCTCACTCTGCTATTCCTGTTCTTTTACCCTTTTACACGGTGTATCCCGGACGGTGATTTACTCTCAGTCTCATTCTGCTATTCCTGCTCTTTAACCCTTTCACACTGCGGAACTCAGACGGTGATTTACTCTCGGTCTCACTCTGCTATTCCTGCTCTTTAACCCTTTCACACTGTGTTAACCGGACGGTGGTTTACTCTCGGTCTCACTCTGCTATTCCTGCTCTTTAACCCTTTCACACTGTGTAACCCGACGGTGGTTTACTCTCAGTCTCACTCTACTATTCCTGCTCTTTAACCCTTTCACACTGTGCAACCCGGACTTTGGTTCATTCTCGGTCTCACTCCGCTATTCCTGCTCTTTAACCCTTTCACACTATGTAACCCAGACCGTGATTTACTCTCAGTCTCACTCTGCTATTCCTGTTCTTCACCCCTTTTTCACTGTGTAACCCGGACGGTGATTTACTCTCAGTCTCACTCTGCTATTCCTGCTCTTTAACCCTTTCACACTATGTAACCCAGACCGTGATTTACTCTCAGTCTCACTCTGCTATTCCTGTTCTTCACCCCTTTTTCACTGTGTATCCCGGACGGTGATTTACTCTCGGTCTCACTCTGCTATTCCTGCTCTTTAACCCTTTCACACGGTGTAACGCAGAGGTTGATTTACTCTCAGTCTCACTCTGCTATTCCTGTTCTTTTACCCTTTCACACTGTGTAACCCGGACGATGATTTTGTCTCGGTCTCACTCTGCTATTCCTGCTCTTTACGCCTTTCACACTGTGTAACCCGGACGGTGATTTTCTCTCTGTCTCACTCTGCTATTCCTGCTCCTTAACCCTTTCACACTGTGTTACCCGGACTGTGATTTACTCTCAGTCTCACTCTGCTATTCCTGTTCTTTTACCCTTTCACACTGTGTATCTCAGACGGTGATTTACTCTCAGTCTCACTCTGCTATTCCTGCACTTTAACCCTTTCACACTGTGTATCCCGGACGATGATTTACTCTCAGTCACAGTCTCTTATTCCTGCTCTTTAACCCTTTCACACTGTGCCAACCGGATGGTGGTTTACTCTCGGTCTCACTCTGCTATTCCTGCTCTTTAACCCTTTCACAATGTGTAACCCGGACAGTGATTTACTCTTGGTCTCACTCTGCTATTCCTGCTCTTTAACCCTTTCACACTGTGTAACCCGGACGGAGATTTACTCTCAGTCTCACTCTGCTATTCCTGCTCTTTAACCCTTTCACACAGTGTAACACAGACGGTGATTTACTCTTGGTCTCACTCTGCTATTCCTGCTCTTTAACCCTTTCACACGGTGCAACGCAGAGGTTGATTTACTCTCAGTCTCACTCTGCTATTCCTGCTCTTTAACCCTTTCACACTGTGTAACTGAGACGGTGATTTACTCTCAGTCTCACTCTGCTATTCGTGCTCTTTAACCCTTTCACACTGTGTAACCCAGACGGTGATTTACTCTCAGTCTCATTCTGCTATTCCTGCTCTTTAACCCTTTCACACTGTGTAACCCAGACGGTGATTTACTCTCAGACGCACTCTGCTATTCCTGCTCTTTAACCCTTTCACACTGTGTAACCCAGACGGTGATTTACTCTCAGTCTCACTCTGCTATTCCTGCTCTTTAACCCTTTCACATTGTGTAACTCGGACGGTGATTTTCTCTCGGTCTCACTCTGCTATTCCTGCTCTTTAATCCTTTCACACTGTGTAACCCAGACGCTGATTTACTCTCAGACTCACTCTGCTATTCCTGCTCTTTACCCCTTTCACACTATGTAACCTGGACGGTGATTTACTCTCGGTCTCACTCTGCTATTACTGCTCTTTACCCCTTTCACACTATGTAACCTGGACGGTGATTTACTCTCGGTCTCACTCTGCTATTCCTGCTCTTTACCCCTTTCACACTGTGTAACTCAGACTGTGATTAACTCTCAGTCTCACTCTGCTATTCCTGCTCTTGAAACCTTTCACATTTTGTAACTCGGACGGTGATTTACTCTCTGTCTCACAGTGCTATTCCTGCTCTTTAACACTTTCACACTATGTAACTCAGACAGTGATTTACTCTCGGTCTCACTCTGCTATCCTGCTCTTTCAACCTTTCACACTGTGTAACCCGGACGGGGATTTTCTCTCGGTCTCACTCTGCTATTCCTGCTCTTTAACCCATTCACACTGTGTAACTCAGACGGTGATTTACTCTCAGATTCACTCTGCTATTCCTGCTCTTTACCCCTTTCACACTCTGTAACCCGGACGGTGATTTACTCTCGGTCTCACTCTGCTATCCTGCTCTTTCAACCTTTCACACTGTGTAACCCGGACGGGGATTTTCTCTCGGTCTCACTCTGCTATTCCTGCTCTTTAACCCATTCACACTGTGTAACTCAGACGGTGATTTACTCTCGGTCTCACTCTGCTATTCTTGCTCTTTACCCCTTTCACACTGTGTAAATCAGACGGTGTTTTACTCTCAGTCTCACTCTGCTATTCCTGCTCTTTCACCCTGTCACACTGTGTAACTCAGACGGGGATTTTCTCTCGGTCTCACTCTGCTATTCCTGCTCTTTACCCCTTTCACACTATGTAACCCAGACAGTGATTTACTCTCAGACTCACTCTGCTATTCCTGCTCTTTACCCCTTTCACACTGTGTAACCTAGACGGTGATTTACTCTCAGACTCACTCTGCTATTCCTGCTCTTTACCCCTTTCACACGATGTAACCCGGACGGTGATTTACTCTCAGACTCACTCTGCTATTCCTGCTCTTTACCCCTTTCACACGATGTAACCCGGACGGTGATTTATTCTCGGTCTCACTCTGCTATTCCTGCTCTTTAACCCTTTCACACTGTGCCAACCGGATGGTGGTTTACTCTCGGTCTCACTCTGCTATTCCTGCTCTTTAACCCTTTCACAATGTGTAACCCGGACGGTGATTTACTCTTGGTCTCACTCTGCTATTCCTGCTCTTTAACCCTTTCACACTGTGTAACCCGGACGGAGATTTACTCTCAGTCTCACTCTGCTATTCCTGCTCTTTAACCCTTTCACACAGTGTAACACAGACGGTGATTTACTCTTGGTCTCACTCTGCTATTCCTGCTCTTTAACCCTTTCACACGGTGTAACGCAGAGGTTGATTTACTCTCAGTCTCACTCTGCTATTCCTGTTCTTTTACCCTTTTACACGGTGTATCCCGGACGGTGATTTACTCTCAGTCTCATTCTGCTATTCCTGCTCTTTAACCCTTTCACACTGCGGAACTCAGACGGTGATTTACTCTCGGTCTCACTCTGCTATTCCTGCTCTTTAACCCTTTCACACTGTGTTAACCGGACGGTGGTTTACTCTCGGTCTCACTCTGCTATTCCTGCTCTTTAACCCTTTCACACTGTGTAACCCGACGGTGGTTTACTCTCAGTCTCACTCTACTATTCCTGCTCTTTAACCCTTTCACACTGTGCAACCCGGACTTTGGTTCATTCTCGGTCTCACTCCGCTATTCCTGCTCTTTAACCCTTTCACACTATGTAACCCAGACCGTGATTTACTCTCAGTCTCACTCTGCTATTCCTGTTCTTCACCCCTTTTTCACTGTGTAACCCGGACGGTGATTTACTCTCAGTCTCACTCTGCTATTCCTGCTCTTTAACCCTTTCACACTATGTAACCCAGACCGTGATTTACTCTCAGTCTCACTCTGCTATTCCTGTTCTTCACCCCTTTTTCACTGTGTATCCCGGACGGTGATTTACTCTCGGTCTCACTCTGCTATTCCTGCTGTTTGACGCTTTCACACTGTGTAACCCGGACCGTGATTCACTCTCAGTCTCACTCTGCTATTCCTGCTCTTTAACGCTTTCACACTGTGTAACCCGGACGGTGATTCACTCTCAGTCTCACTCTGCTATTCCTGCTCTTTAACCCTTTCACACTGTGTAACACAGACGGTGATTTTCCATCAGTCTCACTCTGCTATTCCTGCTCTTCAACCCTTTCACATTATGTAACTCAGACGGTGATTTACTCTCGGTCTCACTCTGCGATTCCTGCTCTTTAACCCTTTCACACTGTGTAACCCAGAAGGTGATTTACTCTCAGATTCACTCTGCTCTTCCTGCTCTTTACCCCTTTCACACTATGTAACCTGGACGGTGACTTACTCTCAGTCTCACTCTGCTATTCCTGCTCTTCAACCCTTTCACATTATGTAACTCGGACGGTGATTTACTCTCTGTCTCACAGTGCTATTCCTGCTCTTTAACCCTTTCACACTATGTAACTCAGACAGTGATTTACTCTCGTTCTCACTCTGCTATTCCTGCTCTTTAAACCTTTCACACTGTGTAACCCGGACGGTGATTTACTCTCAGTCTCACTCTGCTATTCCTGCTCTTTAACCCTTTCACACTGTGCCAACCGGATGGTGGTTTACTCTCGGTCTCACTCTGCTATTCCTGCTCTTTAACCCTTTCACAATGTGTAACCCGGACGGTGATTTACTCTTGGTCTCACTCTGCTATTCCTGCTCTTTAACCCTTTCACACTGTGTAACCCGGACGGAGATTTACTCTCAGTCTCACTCTGCTATTCCTGCTCTTTAACCCTTTCACACAGTGTAACACAGACGGTGATTTACTCTTGGTCTCACTCTGCTATTCCTGCTCTTTAACCCTTTCACACGGTGTAACGCAGAGGTTGATTTACTCTCAGTCTCACTCTGCTATTCCTGTTCTTTTACCCTTTTACACGGTGTATCCCGGACGGTGATTTACTCTCAGTCTCATTCTGCTATTCCTGCTCTTTAACCCTTTCACACTGCGGAACTCAGACGGTGATTTACTCTCGGTCTCACTCTGCTATTCCTGCTCTTTAACCCTTTCACACTGTGTTAACCGGACGGTGGTTTACTCTCGGTCTCACTCTGCTATTCCTGCTCTTTAACCCTTTCACACTGTGTAACCCGACGGTGGTTTACTCTCAGTCTCACTCTACTATTCCTGCTCTTTAACCCTTTCACACTGTGCAACCCGGACTTTGGTTCATTCTCGGTCTCACTCCGCTATTCCTGCTCTTTAACCCTTTCACACTATGTAACCCAGACCGTGATTTACTCTCAGTCTCACTCTGCTATTCCTGTTCTTCACCCCTTTTTCACTGTGTAACCCGGACGGTGATTTACTCTCAGTCTCACTCTGCTATTCCTGCTCTTTAACCCTTTCACACTATGTAACCCAGACCGTGATTTACTCTCAGTCTCACTCTGCTATTCCTGTTCTTCACCCCTTTTTCACTGTGTATCCCGGACGGTGATTTACTCTCGGTCTCACTCTGCTATTCCTGCTCTTTAACCCTTTCACACGGTGTAACGCAGAGGTTGATTTACTCTCAGTCTCACTCTGCTATTCCTGTTCTTTTACCCTTTCACACTGTGTAACCCGGACGATGATTTTGTCTCGGTCTCACTCTGCTATTCCTGCTCTTTACGCCTTTCACACTGTGTAACCCGGACGGTGATTTTCTCTCTGTCTCACTCTGCTATTCCTGCTCCTTAACCCTTTCACACTGTGTTACCCGGACTGTGATTTACTCTCAGTCTCACTCTGCTATTCCTGTTCTTTTACCCTTTCACACTGTGTATCTCAGACGGTGATTTACTCTCAGTCTCACTCTGCTATTCCTGCACTTTAACCCTTTCACACTGTGTATCCCGGACGATGATTTACTCTCAGTCACAGTCTCTTATTCCTGCTCTTTAACCCTTTCACACTGTGCCAACCGGATGGTGGTTTACTCTCGGTCTCACTCTGCTATTCCTGCTCTTTAACCCTTTCACAATGTGTAACCCGGACAGTGATTTACTCTTGGTCTCACTCTGCTATTCCTGCTCTTTAACCCTTTCACACTGTGTAACCCGGACGGAGATTTACTCTCAGTCTCACTCTGCTATTCCTGCTCTTTAACCCTTTCACACAGTGTAACACAGACGGTGATTTACTCTTGGTCTCACTCTGCTATTCCTGCTCTTTAACCCTTTCACACGGTGCAACGCAGAGGTTGATTTACTCTCAGTCTCACTCTGCTATTCCTGCTCTTTAACCCTTTCACACTGTGTAACTGAGACGGTGATTTACTCTCAGTCTCACTCTGCTATTCGTGCTCTTTAACCCTTTCACACTGTGTAACCCAGACGGTGATTTACTCTCAGTCTCATTCTGCTATTCCTGCTCTTTAACCCTTTCACACTGTGTAACCCAGACGGTGATTTACTCTCAGACGCACTCTGCTATTCCTGCTCTTTAACCCTTTCACACTGTGTAACCCAGACGGTGATTTACTCTCAGTCTCACTCTGCTATTCCTGCTCTTTAACCCTTTCACATTGTGTAACTCGGACGGTGATTTTCTCTCGGTCTCACTCTGCTATTCCTGCTCTTTAATCCTTTCACACTGTGTAACCCAGACGCTGATTTACTCTCAGACTCACTCTGCTATTCCTGCTCTTTACCCCTTTCACACTATGTAACCTGGACGGTGATTTACTCTCGGTCTCACTCTGCTATTACTGCTCTTTACCCCTTTCACACTATGTAACCTGGACGGTGATTTACTCTCGGTCTCACTCTGCTATTCCTGCTCTTTACCCCTTTCACACTGTGTAACTCAGACTGTGATTAACTCTCAGTCTCACTCTGCTATTCCTGCTCTTGAAACCTTTCACATTTTGTAACTCGGACGGTGATTTACTCTCTGTCTCACAGTGCTATTCCTGCTCTTTAACACTTTCACACTATGTAACTCAGACAGTGATTTACTCTCGGTCTCACTCTGCTATCCTGCTCTTTCAACCTTTCACACTGTGTAACCCGGACGGGGATTTTCTCTCGGTCTCACTCTGCTATTCCTGCTCTTTAACCCATTCACACTGTGTAACTCAGACGGTGATTTACTCTCAGATTCACTCTGCTATTCCTGCTCTTTACCCCTTTCACACTCTGTAACCCGGACGGTGATTTACTCTCAGTCTCACTCTGCTATTCCTGCTCTTTCACCCTGTCACACTGTGTAACTCAGACGGGGATTTTCTCTCGGTCTCACTCTGCTATTCCTGCTCTTTACCCCTTTCACACTATGTAACCCAGACAGTGATTTACTCTCAGACTCACTCTGCTATTCCTGCTCTTTACCCCTTTCACACTGTGTAACCTAGACGGTGATTTACTCTCAGACTCACTCTGCTATTCCTGCTCTTTACCCCTTTCACACGATGTAACCCGGACGGTGATTTACTCTCAGACTCACTCTGCTATTCCTGCTCTTTACCCCTTTCACACGATGTAACCCGGACGGTGATTTATTCTCGGTCTCACTCTGCTATTCCTGCTCTTTAACCCTTTCACACTGTGCCAACCGGATGGTGGTTTACTCTCGGTCTCACTCTGCTATTCCTGCTCTTTAACCCTTTCACAATGTGTAACCCGGACGGTGATTTACTCTTGGTCTCACTCTGCTATTCCTGCTCTTTAACCCTTTCACACTGTGTAACCCGGACGGAGATTTACTCTCAGTCTCACTCTGCTATTCCTGCTCTTTAACCCTTTCACACAGTGTAACACAGACGGTGATTTACTCTTGGTCTCACTCTGCTATTCCTGCTCTTTAACCCTTTCACACGGTGTAACGCAGAGGTTGATTTACTCTCAGTCTCACTCTGCTATTCCTGTTCTTTTACCCTTTTACACGGTGTATCCCGGACGGTGATTTACTCTCAGTCTCATTCTGCTATTCCTGCTCTTTAACCCTTTCACACTGCGGAACTCAGACGGTGATTTACTCTCGGTCTCACTCTGCTATTCCTGCTCTTTAACCCTTTCACACTGTGTTAACCGGACGGTGGTTTACTCTCGGTCTCACTCTGCTATTCCTGCTCTTTAACCCTTTCACACTGTGTAACCCGACGGTGGTTTACTCTCAGTCTCACTCTACTATTCCTGCTCTTTAACCCTTTCACACTGTGCAACCCGGACTTTGGTTCATTCTCGGTCTCACTCCGCTATTCCTGCTCTTTAACCCTTTCACACTATGTAACCCAGACCGTGATTTACTCTCAGTCTCACTCTGCTATTCCTGTTCTTCACCCCTTTTTCACTGTGTAACCCGGACGGTGATTTACTCTCAGTCTCACTCTGCTATTCCTGCTCTTTAACCCTTTCACACTATGTAACCCAGACCGTGATTTACTCTCAGTCTCACTCTGCTATTCCTGTTCTTCACCCCTTTTTCACTGTGTATCCCGGACGGTGATTTACTCTCGGTCTCACTCTGCTATTCCTGCTGTTTGACGCTTTCACACTGTGTAACCCGGACCGTGATTCACTCTCAGTCTCACTCTGCTATTCCTGCTCTTTAACGCTTTCACACTGTGTAACCCGGACGGTGATTCACTCTCAGTCTCACTCTGCTATTCCTGCTCTTTAACCCTTTCACACTGTGTAACACAGACGGTGATTTTCCATCAGTCTCACTCTGCTATTCCTGCTCTTCAACCCTTTCACATTATGTAACTCAGACGGTGATTTACTCTCGGTCTCACTCTGCGATTCCTGCTCTTTAACCCTTTCACACTGTGTAACCCAGAAGGTGATTTACTCTCAGATTCACTCTGCTCTTCCTGCTCTTTACCCCTTTCACACTATGTAACCTGGACGGTGACTTACTCTCAGTCTCACTCTGCTATTCCTGCTCTTCAACCCTTTCACATTATGTAACTCGGACGGTGATTTACTCTCTGTCTCACAGTGCTATTCCTGCTCTTTAACCCTTTCACACTATGTAACTCAGACAGTGATTTACTCTCGTTCTCACTCTGCTATTCCTGCTCTTTAAACCTTTCACACTGTGTAACCCGGACGGTGATTTACTCTCAGTCTCACTCTGCTATTCCTGCTCTTTAACCCTTTCACACTATGTAACTCAGACGGTGATTTACTCTCGGTCTCACTCTGCTATTCCTGCTCTTTAACCCTTTCACACTATGTAACCCGGACGGTGATTTACTCTCAGTCTCACTCTGCTATCCCTGCTCTTTAAACCTTTCACACTGTGTAACTCGGACGGTGATTTACTCTCTGTCTCACTCTGCTATTCCTGCTCTTTAACCCTTTCACACTCTGTAACTCAGACAGTGATTTACTCTCAGTCTCACTCTGCTATTCCTGCTCTTTAACCCTTTCACACTCTGTAACTCAGACAGTGATTTACTCTCAGTCTCACTCTGCTATTCCTGCTCTTTACCCCTTTCACACTGTGTAACCCAGACGGTGATTTTCTCTCAGTCTCACTCTGCTATTCCTGCTCTTTAAACCTTTCACATGGTGTAACTCAGACAGTGATTTACTCTCAGTCTCACTCTGCTCTTCCTGCTCTTTACCCCTTTCACACCGTGTAACCCGGACGATGATTTTCTCTCGGTCTCACTCTGCTATTCCTGCTCTTTACCCCTTTCACACTGTGTAACCCGGACGTTGATTTTCTCTCGGTCTCACTCTGCTATTCCTGCTCTTTACCCCTTTCACACTGTGTAACTCAGACGGTGACTTACTCTCAGACTCACTCTGCTATTCCTGCTCTTTAACCCTTTCACACTGTGTAACTCAGACGGTGATTTACTCTCAGTCTCACTCTGCTATTCCTGCTCTTTAACCCTTTCACACTGTGTAACTCAGACAGTGATTTACTCTCAGTCTCACTCTGCTATTCCTGCTCTTTAACCCTTTCACACTGTGTAACCCACACGGTGATTTACTCTCAGTCTCACTCTGCTATTCCTGCTCTGTAACCCTTTCACACTGTGTAACCCACACGGTGATTTACTCTCAGTCTCACTCTGCTATTCCTGCTCTTTAACCCTTTCACACTGTGTAACTCAGACTGTGATTTACCCTCAGACTCACTCTGCTATTCCTGCTCTTTAACCCTTTCACACTGTGTAACTCAGACGGTGATTTACTCTCAGTCTCACTCTGCTATTCCTGCTCTTTAACCCTTTCACACTGTGCCAACCGGATGGTGGTTTACTCTCGGTCTCACTCTGCTATTCCTGCTCTTTAACCCTTTCACAATGTGTAACCCGGACGGTGATTTACTCTTGGTCTCACTCTGCTATTCCTGCTCTTTAACCCTTTCACACTGTGTAACCCGGACGGAGATTTACTCTCAGTCTCACTCTGCTATTCCTGCTCTTTAACCCTTTCACACAGTGTAACACAGACGGTGATTTACTCTTGGTCTCACTCTGCTATTCCTGCTCTTTAACCCTTTCACACGGTGTAATGCAGAGTTTGATTTACTCTCAGTCTCACTCTGCTATTCCTGTTCTTTTACCCTTTTACACGGTGTATCCCGGACGGTGATTTACTCTCAGTCTCATTCTGCTATTCCTGCTCTTTAAACCTTTCACACTGTGTAACCCGGACGGTGATTTACTCTCAGTCTCACTCTGCTATTCCTGCTCTTTAACCCTTTCACACTATGTAACTCAGACGGTGATTTACTCTCGGTCTCACTCTGCTATTCCTGCTCTTTAACCCTTTCACACTATGTAACCCGGACGGTGATTTACTCTCAGTCTCACTCTGCTATCCCTGCTCTTTAAACCTTTCACACTGTGTAACTCGGACGGTGATTTACTCTCTGTCTCACTCTGCTATTCCTGCTCTTTAACCCTTTCACACTCTGTAACTCAGACAGTGATTTACTCTCAGTCTCACTCTGCTATTTCTGCTCTTTAACCCTTTCACACTCTGTAACTCAGACAGTGATTTACTCTCAGTCTCACTCTGCTATTCCTGCTCTTTACCCCTTTCACACTGTGTAACCCAGACGGTGATTTTCTCTCAGTCTCACTCTGCTATTCCTGCTCTTTAAACCTTTCACATGGTGTAACTCAGACAGTGATTTACTCTCAGTCTCACTCTGCTCTTCCTGCTCTTTACCCCTTTCACATCGTGTAACCCGGACGATGATTTTCTCTCGGTCTCACTCTGCTATTCCTGCTCTTTACCCCTTTCACACTGTGTAACCCGGACGGTGATTTTCTCTCGGTCTCACTCTGCTATTCCTGCTCTTTACCCCTTTCACACTGTGTAACCCGGACGATGATTTTCTCTCGGTCTCACTCTGCTATTCCTGCTCTTTACCCCTTTCACACTGTGTAACCCGGACGTTGATTTTCTCTCGGTCTCACTCTGCTATTCCTGCTCTTTACCCCTTTCACACTGTGTAACTCAGACGGTGACTTACTCTCAGACTCACTCTGCTATTCCTGCTCTTTAACCCTTTCACACTGTGTAACTCAGACGGTGATTTACTCTCAGTCTCACTCTGCTATTCCTGCTCTTTAACCCTTTCACACTGTGTAACTCAGACAGTGATTTACTCTCAGTCTCACTCTGCTATTCCTGCTCTTTAACCCTTTCACACTGTGTAACTCGGACGGTGATTTACTCTCAGTCTCACTCTGCTATTCCTGCTCTTTAACCGTTTCACACTGTTTAACCCAGACGGTGATTTACTCTCGGTCTCACTCTGCTATTCCTGCACTTTAACCCTTTCACACTGTGTATCCCGGACGATGATTTACTCTCAGTCACAGTCTCTTATTCCTGCTCTTTAACCCTTTCACACTGTGCCAACCGGATGGTGGTTTACTCTCGGTCTCACTCTGCTATTCCTGCTCTTTAACCCTTTCACAATGTGTAACCCGGACGGTGATTTACTCTTGGTCTCACTCTGCTATTCCTGCTCTTTAACCCTTTCACACTGTGTAACCCGGACGGAGATTTACTCTCAGTCTCACTCTGCTATTCCTGCTCTTTAACCCTTTCACACAGTGTAACACAGACGGTGATTTACTCTTGGTCTCACTCTGCTATTCCTGCTCTTTATCCCTTTCACACGGTGTAATGCAGAGTTTGATTTACTCTCAGTCTCACTCTGCTATTCCTGTTCTTTTACCCTTTTACACGGTGTATCCCGGACGGTGATTTACTCTCAGTCTCATTCTGCTATTCCTGCTCTTTAAACCTTTCACACTGTGTAACCCGGACGGTGATTTACTCTCAGTCTCACTCTGCTATTCCTGCTCTTTAACCCTTTCACACTATGTAACTCAGACGGTGATTTACTCTCGGTCTCACTCTGCTATTCCTGCTCTTTAACCCTTTCACACTATGTAACCCGGACGGTGATTTACTCTCAGTCTCACTCTGCTATCCCTGCTCTTTAAACCTTTCACACTGTGTAACTCGGACGGTGATTTACTCTCTGTCTCACTCTGCTATTCCTGCTCTTTAACCCTTTCACACTCTGTAACTCAGACAGTGATTTACTCTCAGTCTCACTCTGCTATTCCTGCTCTTTAACCCTTTCACACTCTGTAACTCAGACAGTGATTTACTCTCAGTCTCACTCTGCTATTCCTGCTCTTTACCCCTTTCACACTGTGTAACCCAGACAGTGATTTTCTCTCAGTCTCACTCTGCTATTCCTGCTCTTTAAACCTTTCACATGGTGTAACTCAGACAGTGATTTACTCTCAGTCTCACTCTGCTCTTCCTGCTCTTTACCCCTTTCACATCGTGTAACCTGGACGATGATTTTCTCTCGGTCTCACTCTGCTATTCCTGCTCTTTACCCCTTTCACACTGTGTAACCCGGACGGTGATTTTCTCTCGGTCTCACTCTGCTATTCCTGCTCTTTACCCCTTTCACACTGTGTAACCCGGACGATGATTTTCTCTCGGTCTCACTCTGCTATTCCTGCTCTTTACCCCTTTCACACTGTGTAACCCGGACGTTGATTTTCTCTCGGTCTCACTCTGCTATTCCTGCTCTTTACCCCTTTCACACTGTGTAACTCAGACGGTGACTTACTCTCAGACTCACTCTGCTATTCCTGCTCTTTAACCCTTTCACACTGTGTAACTCAGACGGTGATTTACTCTCAGTCTCACTCTGCTATTCCTGCTCTTTAACCCTTTCACACTGTGTAACTCAGACAGTGATTTACTCTCAGTCTCACTCTGCTATTCCTGCTCTTTAACCCTTTCACACTGTGCAACCCAGACGGTGATTTACTCTCAGTCTCACTCTGCTATTCCTGCTCTGTAACCCTTTCACACTGTGTAACCCACACGGTGATTTACTCTCAGTCTCACTCTGCTATTCCTGCTCTTTAACCCTTTCACACTGTGTAACTCAGACTGTGATTTACCCTCAGACTCACTCTGCTATTCCTGCTCTTTAACCCTTTCACACTGTGTAACTCAGACGGTGATTTACTCTCAGTCTCACTCTGCTATTCCTGCTCTTTAACCCTTTCACACTGTGTAACTCAGACAGTGATTTACTCTCAGTCTCACTCTGCTATTCCTGCTCTTTAACCCTTTCACACTGTGTAACTCGGACGGTGATTTACTCTCAGTCTCACTCTGCTATTCCTGCTCTTTAACCGTTTCACACTGTTTAACCCAGACGGTGATTTACTCTCGGTCTCACTCTGCTATTCCTGCACTTTAACCCTTTCACACTGTGTATCCCGGACGATGATTTACTCTCAGTCACAGTCTCTTATTCCTGCTCTTTAACCCTTTCACACTGTGCCAACCGGATGGTGGTTTACTCTCGGTCTCACTCTGCTATTCCTGCTCTTTAACCCTTTCACAATGTGTAACCCGGACGGTGATTTACTCTTGGTCTCACTCTGCTATTCCTGCTCTTTAACCCTTTCACACTGTGTAACCCGGACGGAGATTTACTCTCAGTCTCACTCTGCTATTCCAGCTCTTTAACCCTTTCACACAGTGTAACACAGACGGTGATTTACTCTTGGTCTCACTCTGCTATTCCTGCTCTTTAACCCTTTCACACGGTGTAACGCAGAGTTTGATTTACTCTCAGTCTCACTCTGCTATTCCTGTTCTTTTACCCTTTTACACGGTGTATCCCGAACGGTGATTTACTCTCAGTCTCATTCTGCTATTCCTGCTCATTAACCCTTTCACACTGTGGAACTCAGACGGTGATTTACTCTCGGTCTCACTCTGCTATTCCTGCTCTTTAACCCTTTCACACTGTGTTAACCGGACGGTGGTTTATTCTCGGTCTCACTCCGCTATTCCTGCTCTTTAACCCTTTCACACTATGTAACCCAGACCGTGATTTACTCTCAGTCTCACTCTGCTATTCCTGTTCTTCACCCCTTTTTCACTGTGTAACCGGACGGTGATTTACTCTCAGTCTCACTCTGCTATTCCTGCTCTTTAACCCTTTCACACTATGTAACCCAGACCGTGATTTACTCTCAGTCTCACTCTGCTATTCCTGTTCTTCACCCCTTTTTCACTGTGTATCCCGGACGGTGATTTACTCTCGGTCTCACTCTGCTATTCCTGCTGTTTGACGCTTTCACACTGTGTAACCCGGACGGTGATTCACTCTCAGTCTCACTCTGCTATTCCTGCTCTTTAACGCTTTCACACTGTGTAACCCGGACGGTGATTCACTCTCAGTCTCACTCTGCTATTCCTGCTCTTTAACCCTTTCACACTGTGTAACACAGACGGTGATTTTCTCTCAGTCTCACTCTGCTATTCCTGCTCTTCAACCCTTTCACATTATGTAACTCAGATGGTGATTTACTCTCGGTCTCACTCTGCGATTCCTGCTCTTTAACCCTTTCACACTGTGTAACCCAGAAGGTGATTTACTCTCAGATTCACTCTGCTATTCCTGCTCTTTACCCCTTTCACACTATGTAACCTGGATGGTGACTTACTCTCAGTCTCACTCTGCTATTCCTGCTCTTCAACCCTTTCACATTATGTAACTCGGACGGTGATTTACTCTCTGTCTCACAGTGCTATTCCTGCTCTTTAACCCTTTCACACTATGTAACTCAGACAGTGATTTACTCTCGTTCTCACTCTGCTATTCCTGCTCTTTAAACCTTTCACACTGTGTAACCCGGACGGTGATTTACTCTCAGTCTCACTCTGCTATTCCTGCTCTTTCACCCTGTCACACTGTGTAACTCAGACGGGGATTTTCTCTCGGTCTCACTCTGCTATTCCTGCTCTTTACCCCTTTCACACTATGTAACCCAGACAGTGATTTACTCTCAGACTCACTCTGCTATTCCTGCTCTTTACCCCTTTCACACTGTGTAACCTAGACGGTGATTTACTCTCAGACTCACTCTGCTATTCCTGCTCTTTACCCCTTTCACACGATGTAACCCGGACGGTGATTTACTCTCAGACTCACTCTGCTATTCCTGCTCTTTACCCCTTTCACACGATGTAACCCGGACGGTGATTTATTCTCGGTCTCACTCTGCTATTCCTGCTCTTTAACCCTTTCACACTGTGCCAACCGGATGGTGGTTTACTCTCGGTCTCACTCTGCTATTCCTGCTCTTTAACCCTTTCACAATGTGTAACCCGGACGGTGATTTACTCTTGGTCTCACTCTGCTATTCCTGCTCTTTAACCCTTTCACACTGTGTAACCCGGACGGAGATTTACTCTCAGTCTCACTCTGCTATTCCTGCTCTTTAACCCTTTCACACAGTGTAACACAGACGGTGATTTACTCTTGGTCTCACTCTGCTATTCCTGCTCTTTAACCCTTTCACACGGTGTAACGCAGAGGTTGATTTACTCTCAGTCTCACTCTGCTATTCCTGTTCTTTTACCCTTTTACACGGTGTATCCCGGACGGTGATTTACTCTCAGTCTCATTCTGCTATTCCTGCTCTTTAACCCTTTCACACTGTGGAACTCAGACGGTGATTTACTCTCGGTCTCACTCTGCTATTCCTGCTCATTAACCCTTTCACACTGTGGAACTCAGACGGTGATTTACTCTCGGTCTCACTCTGCTATTCCTGCTCTTTAACCCTTTCACGCTGTGTTAACCGGACGGTGGTTTACTCTCGGTCTCACTCTGCTATTCCTGCTCTTTAAGCCTTTCACACTGTGTAACCCGACGATGGTTTACTCTCAGTCTCACTCTACTATTCCTGCTCTTTAACCCTTTCACACTGTGCAACCCGGACTTTGGTTTATTCTCGGTCTCACTCCGCTATTCCTGCTCTTTAACCCTTTCACACTATGTAACCCAGACCGTGATTTACTCTCAGTCTCACTCTGCTATTCCTGTTCTTCACCCCTTTTTCACTGTGTAACCCGGACGGTGATTTACTCTCAGTCTCACTCTGCTATTCCTGCTCTTTAACCCTTTCACACTATGTAACCCAGACCGTGATTTACTCTCAGTCTCACTCTGCTATTCCTGTTCTTCACCCCTTTTTCACTGTGTATCCCGGACGGTGATTTACTCTCGGTCTCACTCTGCTATTCCTGCTGTTTGACGCTTTCACACTGTGTAACCCGGACGGTGATTCACTCTCAGTCTCACTCTGCTATTCCTGCTCTTTAACGCTTTCACACTGTGTAACCCGGACGGTGATTCACTCTCAGTCTCACTCTGCTATTCCTGCTCTTTAACCCTTTCACACTGTGTAACACAGACGGTGATTTTCTCTCAGTCTCACTCTGCTATTCCTGCTCTTCAACCCTTTCACATTATGTAACTCAGACGGTGATTTACTCTCGGTCTCACTCTGCGATTCCTGCTCTTTAACCCTTTCACACTGTGTAACCCAGAAGGTGATTTACTCTCAGATTCACTCTGCTATTCCTGCTCTTTACCCCTTTCACACTATGTAACCTGGACGGTGACTTACTCTCAGTCTCACTCTGCTATTCCTGCTCTTCAACCCTTTCACATTATGTAACTCGGACGGTGATTTACTCTCTGTCTCACAGTGCTATTCCTGCTCTTTAACCCTTTCACACTATGTAACTCAGACAGTGATTTACTCTCGTTCTCACTCTGCTATTCCTGCTCTTTAAAGCTTTCACACTGTGTAACCCGGACGGTGATTTACTCTCAGTCTCACTCTGCTATTCCTGCTCTTTAACCCTTTCACACTATGTAACTCAGACGGTGATTTACTCTCGGTCTCACTCTGCTATTCCTGCTCTTTAACCCTTTCACACTATGTAACCCGGACGGTGATTTACTCTCAGTCTCACTCTGCTATCCCTGCTCTTTAAACCTTTCACACTGTGTAACTCGGACGATGATTTACTCTCTGTCTCACTCTGCTATTCCTGCTCTTTAACCCTTTCACACTCTGTAACTCAGACAGTGATTTACTCTCAGTCTCACTCTGCTATTCCTGCTCTTTAACCCTTTCACACTCTGTAACTCAGACAGTGATTTACTCTCAGTCTCACTCTGCTATTCCTGCTCTTTACCCCTTTCACACTGTGTAACCCAGACGGTGATTTTCTCTCAGTCTCACTCTGCTATTCCTGCTCTTTACCCCTTTCACACTGTGTAACCTGGACGGTGATTTACTCTCAGTCTCACTCTGCTATTCCTGCTCTTTAAACCTTTCACACGGTGTAACTCAGACAGTGATTTACTCTCAGTCTCACTCTGCTCTTCCTGCTCTTTACCCCTTTCACACCGTGTAACCCGGACGATGATTTTCTCTCGGTCTCACTCTGCTATTCCTGCTCTTTACCCCTTTCACACTGTGTAACCCGGACGGTAATTTTCTCTCGGTCTCACTCTGCTATTCCTGCTCTTTACCCCTTTCACACTGTGTAACCCGGACGATGATTTTCTCTCGGTCTCACTCTGCTATTTCTGCTCTTTACCCCTTTCACACTGTGTAACCCGGACGTTGATTTTCTCTCGGTCTCACTCTGCTATTCCTGCTCTTTACCCCTTTCACACTGTGTAACCCGGACTGTGATTTACTCTCAGTCTCACTCTGCTATTCCTGCTCTTTAACCCTTTCACACTATGTAACACAGACGGTGTTTTACTCTCAGTCTTACTCTGCTATTCCTGCTCTTTAACAATTTCACACAGTGTAACTCAGACGGTGATTTACTCTCAGACTCACTCTGCTATTCCTGCTCTTTAACCATTTCACACTGTGTAACTCAGACGGTGATTTACTCTCAGTCTCACTCTGCTATTCCTGCTCTTTAACCCTTTCACACTGTGTAACTCAGCCAGTGATTTACTCTCAGTCTCACTCTGCTATTCCTGCTCTTTAACCCTTTCACACTGTGTAACCCAGACGGTGATTTACTCTCAGTCTCACTCTGCTATTCCTGCTCTTTAACCCTTTCACACTGTGTAACCCACAAGGTGATTTACTCTCAGTCTCACTCTGCTATTCCTGCTCTTTAACCCTTTCACACTGTGTAACTCAGACGGTGATTTACCCTCAGACTCACTCTGCTATTCCTGCTCTTTAACCCTTTCACACTGTGTAACTCAGACGGTGATTTACTCTCAGTCTCACTCTGCTATTCCTGCTCTTTAACCCTTTCACACTGTGTAACTCAGACAGTGATTTACTCTCAGTCACAGTCTCTTATTCCTGCTCTTTAACCTTTTCACACTGTGCCAACCGGATGGTGGTTTACTCTCGGTCTCACTCTGCTATTCCTGCTCTTTAACCCTTTCACAATGTGTAACCCGGACGGTGATTTACTCTTGGTCTCACTCTGCTATTCCTGCTCTTTAACCCTTTCACACTGTGTAACCCGGATGGAGATTTACTCTCAGTCTCACTCTGCTATTCCTGCTCTTTAACCCTTTCACACAGTGTAACACAGACGGTGATTTACTCTTGGTCTCACTCTGCTATTCCTGCTCTTTAACCCTTTCACACGGTGTAACGCAGAGTTTGATTTACTCTCAGTCTCACTCTGCTATTCCTGTTCTTTTACCCTTTTACACGGTGTATCCCGGACGGTGATTTACTCTCAGTCTCATTCTGCTATTCCTGCTCTTTAACCCTTTCACACTGTGGAACTCAGACGGTGATTTACTCTCGGTCTCACTCTGCTATTCCTGCTCATTAACCCTTTCACACTGTGGAACTCAGACGGTGATTTACTCTCGGTCTCACTCTGCTATTCCTGCTCTTTAACCCTTTCACGCTGTGTTAACCGGACGGTGGTTTACTCTCGGTCTCACTCTGCTATTCCTGCTCTTTAAGCCTTTCACACTGTGTAACCCGACGATGGTTTACTCTCAGTCTCACTCTACTATTCCTGCTCTTTAACCCTTTCACACTGTGCAACCCGGACTTTGGTTTATTCTCGGTCTCACTCCGCTATTCCTGCTCTTTAACCCTTTCACACTATGTAACCCAGACCGTGATTTACTCTCAGTCTCACTCTGCTATTCCTGTTCTTCACCCCTTTTTCACTGTGTAACCCGGACGGTGATTTACTCTCAGTCTCACTCTGCTATTCCTGCTCTTTAACCCTTTCACACTATGTAACCCAGACCGTGATTTACTCTCAGTCTCACTCTGCTATTCCTGTTCTTCACCCCTTTTTCACTGTGTATCCCGGACGGTGATTTACTCTCGGTCTCACTCTGCTATTCCTGCTGTTTGACGCTTTCACACTGTGTAACCCGGACGGTGATTCACTCTCAGTCTCACTCTGCTATTCCTGCTCTTTAACGCTTTCACACTGTGTAACCCGGACGGTGATTCACTCTCAGTCTCACTCTGCTATTCCTGCTCTTTAACCCTTTCACACTGTGTAACACAGACGGTGATTTTCTCTCAGTCTCACTCTGCTATTCCTGCTCTTCAACCCTTTCACATTATGTAACTCAGACGGTGATTTACTCTCGGTCTCACTCTGCGATTCCTGCTCTTTAACCCTTTCACACTGTGTAACCCAGAAGGTGATTTACTCTCAGATTCACTCTGCTATTCCTGCTCTTTACCCCTTTCACACTATGTAACCTGGACGGTGACTTACTCTCAGTCTCACTCTGCTATTCCTGCTCTTCAACCCTTTCACATTATGTAACTCGGACGGTGATTTACTCTCTGTCTCACAGTGCTATTCCTGCTCTTTAACCCTTTCACACTATGTAACTCAGACAGTGATTTACTCTCGTTCTCACTCTGCTATTCCTGCTCTTTAAAGCTTTCACACTGTGTAACCCGGACGGTGATTTACTCTCAGTCTCACTCTGCTATTCCTGCTCTTTAACCCTTTCACACTATGTAACTCAGACGGTGATTTACTCTCGGTCTCACTCTGCTATTCCTGCTCTTTAACCCTTTCACACTATGTAACCCGGACGGTGATTTACTCTCAGTCTCACTCTGCTATCCCTGCTCTTTAAACCTTTCACACTGTGTAACTCGGACGATGATTTACTCTCTGTCTCACTCTGCTATTCCTGCTCTTTAACCCTTTCACACTCTGTAACTCAGACAGTGATTTACTCTCAGTCTCACTCTGCTATTCCTGCTCTTTAACCCTTTCACACTCTGTAACTCAGACAGTGATTTACTCTCAGTCTCACTCTGCTATTCCTGCTCTTTACCCCTTTCACACTGTGTAACCCAGACGGTGATTTTCTCTCAGTCTCACTCTGCTATTCCTGCTCTTTACCCCTTTCACACTGTGTAACCTGGACGGTGATTTACTCTCAGTCTCACTCTGCTATTCCTGCTCTTTAAACCTTTCACACGGTGTAACTCAGACAGTGATTTACTCTCAGTCTCACTCTGCTCTTCCTGCTCTTTACCCCTTTCACACCGTGTAACCCGGACGATGATTTTCTCTCGGTCTCACTCTGCTATTCCTGCTCTTTACCCCTTTCACACTGTGTAACCCGGACGGTGATTTTCTCTCGGTCTCACTCTGCTATTCCTGCTCTTTACCCCTTTCACACTGTGTAACCCGGACGATGATTTTCTCTCGGTCTCACTCTGCTATTCCTGCTCTTTACCCCTTTCACACTGTGTAACCCGGACGTTGATTTTCTCTCGGTCTCACTCTGCTATTCCTGCTCTTTACCCCTTTCACACTGTGTAACCCGGACTGTGATTTACTCTCAGTCTCACTCTGCTATTCCTGCTCTTTAACCCTTTCACACTATGTAACACAGACGGTGTTTTACTCTCAGTCTTACTCTGCTATTCCTGCTCTTTAACAATTTCACACAGTGTAACTCAGACGGTGATTTACTCTCAGACTCACTCTGCTATTCCTGCTCTTTAACCATTTCACACTGTGTAACTCAGACGGTGATTTACTCTCAGTCTCACTCTGCTATTCCTGCTCTTTAACCCTTTCACACTGTGTAACTCAGACAGTGATTTACTCTCAGTCTCACTCTGCTATTCCTGCTCTTTAACCCTTTCACACTGTGTAACCCAGACGGTGATTTACTCTCAGTCTCACTCTGCTATTCCTGCTCTTTAACCCTTTCACACTGTGTAACCCACAAGGTGATTTACTCTCAGTCTCACTCTGCTATTCCTGCTCTTTAACCCTTTCACACTGTGTAACTCAGACGGTGATTTACCCTCAGACTCACTCTGCTATTCCTGCTCTTTAACCCTTTCACACTGTGTAACTCAGACGGTGATTTACTCTCAGTCTCACTCTGCTATTCCTGCTCTTTAACCCTTTCACACTGTGTAACTCAGACAGTGATTTACTCTCAGTCACAGTCTCTTATTCCTGCTCTTTAACCTTTTCACACTGTGCCAACCGGATGGTGGTTTACTCTCGGTCTCACTCTGCTATTCCTGCTCTTTAACCCTTTCACAATGTGTAACCCGGACGGTGATTTACTCTTGGTCTCACTCTGCTATTCCTGCTCTTTAACCCTTTCACACTGTGTAACCCGGATGGAGATTTACTCTCAGTCTCACTCTGCTATTCCTGCTCTTTAACCCTTTCACACAGTGTAACACAGACGGTGATTTACTCTTGGTCTCACTCTGCTATTCCTGCTCTTTAACCCTTTCACACGGTGTAACGCAGAGTTTGATTTACTCTCAGTCTCACTCTGCTATTCCTGTTCTTTTACCCTTTTACACGGTGTATCCCGGACGGTGATTTACTCTCAGTCTCATTCTGCTATTCCTGCTCTTTAACCCTTTCACACTGTGGAACTCAGACGGTGATTTACTCTCGGTCTCACTCTGCTATTCCTGCTCATTAACCCTTTCACACTGTGGAACTCAGACGGTGATTTACTCTCGGTCTCACTCTGCTATTCCTGCTCTTTAACCCTTTCACACTGTGTTAACCGGACGGTGGTTTACTCTCGGTCTCACTCTGCTCTTCCTGCTCTTTAACCCTTTCACACTATGTAACACAGACGGTGTTTTACTCTCAGTCTTACTCTGCTATTCCTGCTCTTTAACAATTTCACACAGTGTAACTCAGACGGTGATTTACTCTCAGACTCACTCTGCTATTCCTGCTCTTTAACCCTTTCACACTGTGTAACTCAGATGGTGATTTACTCTGAGTCTCACTCTGCTATTCCTGCTCTTTAACCCTTTCACACTGTGTAACTCAGACAGTGATTTACTCTCAGTCTCACTCTGCTATTCCTGCTCTTTAACCCTTTCAGACTGTGTAACCCAGACGGTGATTTACTCTCAGTCTCACTCTGCTATTCCTGCTCTTTAACCCTTTCACACTGTGTAACCCACACGGTGATTTACTCTCAGTCTCACTCTGCTATTCCTGCTCTTTAACCCTTTCACACTGTGTAACTCAGACGGTGATTTACCCTCAGACTCACTCTGCTATTCCTGCTCTTTAACCCTTTCACACTGTGTAACTCAGACGGTGATTTACTCTCAGTCTCACTCTGCTATTCCTGCTCTTTAACCCTTTCACACTGTGTAACTCAGACAGTGATTTACTCTCAGTCTCACTCTGCTATTCCTGCTCTTTAACCCTTTCACACTATGTAACTCGGACGGTGATTTACTCTCAGTCTCACTCTGCTATTCCTGCTCTTTAACCGTTTCACACTGTTTAACCCAGACGGTGATTTACTCTCGGTCTCACTCTGCTATTCCTGCACTTTAACCCTTTCACACTGTGTATCCCGGACGATGATTTACTCTCAGTCACAGTCTCTTATTCCTGCTCTTTAACCCTTTCACACTGTGCCAACCGGATGGTGGTTTACTCTCGGTCTAACTCTGCTATTCCTGCTCTTTAACCCTTTCACAATGTGTAACCCGGACGGTGATTTACTCTTGGTCTCACTCTGCTATTCCTGCTCTTTAACCCTTTCACACTGTGTAACCCGGACGGAGATTTACTCTCAGTCTCACTCTGCTATTCCTGCTCTTTAACCCTTTCACACAGTGTAACACAGACGGTGATTTACTCTTGGTCTCACTCTGCTATTCCTGCTCTTTAACCCTTTCACACGGTGTAACCCGGACGGAGATTTACTCTCAGTCTCACTCTGCTATTCCTGCTCTTTAACCCTTTCACACAGTGTAACACAGACGGTGATTTACTCTTGGTCTCACTCTGCTATTCCTGCTCTTTAACCCTTTCACACTGTGGAACTCAGACGGTGATTTACTCTCGGTCTCACTCTGCTATTCCTGCTCATTAACCCTTTCACACTGTGGAACTCAGACGGTGATTTACTCTCGGTCTCACTCTGCTATTCCTGCTCTTTAACCCTTTCACACTGTGTTAACCGGACGGTGGTTTACTCTCGGTCTCACTCTGCTATTCCTGCTCTTTAACCCTTTCACACTGTGTAACCCGACGGTGGTTTACTCTCAGTCTCACTCTACTATTCCTGCTCTTTAACCCTTTCACACTGTGCAACCCGGACTTTGGTTTATTCTCGGTCTCACTCCGCTATTCCTGCTCTTTAACCCTTTCACACTATGTAACCCAGACCGTGATTTACTCTCAGTCTCAATCTGCTATTCCTGTTCTTCACCCCTTTTTCACTGTGTAACCCGGACGGTGATTTACTCTCAGTCTCACTCTGCTATTCCTGCTCTTTAACCCTTTCACACTATGTAACCCAGACCGTGATTTACTCTCAGTCTCACTCTGCTATTCCTGTTCTTCACCCCTTTTTCACTGTGTATCCCGGACGGTGATTTACTCTCGGTCTCACTCTGCTATTCCTGCTGTTTGACGCTTTCACACTGTGTAACCCGGACGGTGATTCACTCTCAGTCTCACTCTGCTATTCCTGCTCTTTAACGCTTTCACACTGTGTAACCCGGACGGTGATTCACTCTCAGTCTCACTCTGCTATTCCTGCTCTTTAACCCTTTCACACTGTGTAACACAGACGGTGATTTTCTCTCAGTCTCACTCTGCTATTCCTGCTCTTCAACCCTTTCACATTATGTAACTCAGACGGTGATTTACTCTCGGTCTCACTCTGCGATTCCTGCTCTTTAACCCTTTCACACTGTGTAACCCAGAAGGTGATTTACTCTCAGATTCACTCTGCTATTCCTGCTCTTTACCCCTTTCACACTATGTAACCTGGACGGTGACTTACTCTCAGTCTCACTCTGCTATTCCTGCTCTTCAACCCTTTCACATTATGTAACTCGGACGGTGATTTACTCTCTGTCTCACAGTGCTATTCCTGCTCTTTAACCATTTCACACTATGTAACTCAGACAGTGATTTACTCTCGTTCTCACTCTGCTATTCCTGCTCTTTAAACCTTTCACACTGTGTAACCCGGACGGTGATTTACTCTCAGTCTCACTCTGCTATTCCTGCTCTTTCACCCTGTCACACTGTGTAACTCAGACGGGGATTTTCTCTCGGTCTCACTCTGCTATTCCTGCTCTTTACCCCTTTCACACTATGTAACCTAGACGGTGATTTACTCTCAGACTCACTCTGCTATTCCTGCTCTTTACCCCTTTCACACGATGTAACCCGGACGGTGATTTACTCTCAGACTCACTCTGCTATTCCTGCTCTTTACCCCTTTCACACGATGTAACCCGGACGGTGATTTATTCTCGGTCTCACTCTGCTATTCCTGCTCTTTAACCCTTTCACACTGTGTAACCTAGACGGTGATTTACTCTCAGACTCACTCTGCTATTCCTGCTCTTTACCCCTTTCACACGATGTAACCCGGACGGTGATTTACTCTCAGACTCACTCTGCTATTCCTGCTCTTTACCCCTTTCACACGATGTAACCCGGACGGTGATTTATTCTCGGTCTCACTCTGCTATTCCTGCTCTTTAACCCTTTCACACTGTGCCAACCGGATGGTGGTTTACTCTCGGTCTCACTCTGCTATTCCTGCTCTTTAACCCTTTCACACGGTGTAACGCAGAGGTTGATTTACTCTCAGTCTCACTCTGCTATTCCTGTTCTTTTACCCTTTTACACGGTGTATCCCGGACGGTGATTTACTCTCAGTCTCATTCTGCTATTCCTGCTCTTTAACCCTTTCACACTGTGGAACTCAGACGGTGATTTACTCTCGGTCTCACTCTGCTATTCCTGCTCATTAACCCTTTCACACTGTGGAACTCAGACGGTGATTTACTCTTGGTCTCACTCTGCTATTCCTGCTCTTTAACCCTTTCACACTGTGTTAACCGGACGGTGGTTTACTCTCGGTCTCACTCTGCTATTCCTGCTCTTTAACCCTTTCACACTGTGTAACCCGACGGTGGTTTACTCTCAGTCTCACTCTACTATTCCTGCTCTTTAACCCTTTCACACTGTGCAACCCGGACTTTGGTTTATTCTCGGTCTCACTCCGCTATTCCTGCTCTTTAACCCTTTCACACTATGTAACCCAGACCGTGATTTACTCTCAGTCTCACTCTGCTATTCCTGTTCTTCACCCCTTTTTCACTGTGTAACCCGGACGGTGATTTACTCTCAGTCTCACTCTGCTATTCCTGCTCTTTAACCCTTTCACACTATGTAACCCAGACCGTGATTTTCTCTCAGTCTCACTCTGCTATTCCTGTTCTTCACCCCTTTTTCACTGTGTATCCCGGACGGTGATTTACTCTCGGTCTCACTCTGCTATTCCTGCTGTTTGACGCTTTCACACTGTGTAACCCGGACGGTGATTCACTCTCAGTCTCACTCTGCTATTCCTGCTCTTTAACGCTTTCACACTGTGTAACCCGGACGGTGATTCACTCTCAGTCTCACTCTGCTATTCCTGCTCTTTAACCCTTTCACACTGTGTAACACAGACGGTGATTTTCTCTCAGTCTCACTCTGCTATTCCTGCTCTTCAACCCTTTCACATTATGTAACTCAGACGGTGATTTACTCTCGGTCTCACTCTGCGATTCCTGCTCTTTAACCCTTTCACACTGTGTAACCCAGAAGGTGATTTACTCTCAGATTCACTCTGCTATTCCTGCTCTTTACCCCTTTCACACTATGTAACCTGGACGGTGACTTACTCTCAGTCTCACTCTGCTATTCCTGCTCTTCAACCCTTTCACATTATGTAACTCGGACGGTGATTTACTCTCTGTCTCACAGTGCTATTCCTGCTCTTTAACCCTTTCACACTATGTAACTCAGACAGTGATTTACTCTCGTTCTCACTCTGCTATTCCTGCTCTTTAAACCTTTCACACTGTGTAACCCGGACGGTGATTTACTCTCAGTCTTACTCTGCTATTCCTGCTCTTTAACCCTTTCACACTATGTAACTCAGACGGTGATTTACTCTCGGTCTCACTCTGCTATTCCTGCTCTTTAACCCTTTCACACTATGTAACCCGGACGGTGATTTACTCTCAGTCTCACTCTGCTATCCCTGCTCTTTAAACCTTTCACACTGTGTAACTCGGACGGTGATTTACTCTCTGTCTCACTCTGCTATTCCTGCTCTTTAACCCTTTCACACTCTGTAACTCAGACAGTGATTTACTCTCAGTCTCACTCTGCTATTCCTGCTCTTTAACCCTTTCACACTCTGTAACTCAGACAGTGATTTACTCTCAGTCTCACTCTGCTATTCCTGCTCTTTACCCCTTTCACACTGTGTAACCCAGACGGTGATTTTCTCTCAGTCTCACTCTGCTATTCCTGCTCTTTACCCCTTTCACACTGTGTAACCTGGACGGTGATTTACTCTCAGTCTCACTCTGCTATTCCTGCTCTTTAAACCTTTCACACGGTGTAACTCAGACAGTGATTTACTCTCAGTCTCACTCTGCTCTTCCTGCTCTTTACCCCTTTCACACCGTGTAACCCGGACGATGATTTTCTCTTGGTCTCACTCTGCTATTCCTGCTCTTTACCCCTTTCACACTGTGTAACCCGGACGGTGATTTTCTCTCGGTCTCACTCTGCTATTCCTGCTCTTTACCCCTTTCACACTGTGTAACCCGGACGATGATTTTCTCTCGGTCTCACTCTGCTATTCCTGCTCTTTACCCCTTTCACACTGTGTAACCCGGACGTTGATTTTCTCTCGGTCTCACTCTGCTATTCCTGCTCTTTACCCCTTTCACACTGTGTAACCCGGACTGTGATTTACTCTCAGTCTCACTCTGCTATTCCTGCTCTTTAACCCTTTCACACTATGTAACACAGACGGTGTTTTACTCTCAGTCTTACTCTGCTATTCCTGCTCTTGAACAATTTCACACAGTGTAACTCAGACGGTGATTTACTCTCAGACTCACTCTGCTATTCCTGCTCTTTAACCCTTTCACACTGTGTAACTCAGACGGTGATTTACTCTCAGTCTCACTCTGCTATTCCTGCTCTTTAACCCTTTCACACTGTGTAACTCAGACATTGATTTACTCTCAGACTCACTCTGCTATTCCTGCTCTTTAACCCTTTCACACTGTGTAACTCAGACGGTGATTTACTCTCAGTCTCACTCTGCTATTCCTGCTCTTTAACCCTTTCACACTGTGTAACTCAGACAGTGATTTACTCTCAGTCTCACTCTGCTATTCCTGCTCTTTAACCCTTTCACACTGTGTATCCCGGACGATGATTTACTCTCAGTCACAGTCTCTTATTCCTGCTCTTTAACCCTTTCACACTGTGCCAACCGGATGGTGGTTTACTCTCGGTCTCACTCTGCTATTCCTGCTCTTTAACCCTTTCACAATGTGTAACCTGGACGGTGATTTACTCTTGGTCTCACTCTGCTATTCCTGCTCTTTAACCCTTTCACACTGTGTAACCCGGACGGAGATTTACTCTCAGTCTCACTCTGCTATTCCTGCTCTTTAACCCTTTCACACAGTGTAACACAGACGGTGATTTACTCTTGGTCTCACTCTGCTATTCCTGCTCTTTAACCCTTTCACACGGTGTAACGCAGAGTTTGATTTACTCTCAGTCTCACTCTGCTATTCCTGTTCTTTTACCCTTTTACACGGTGTATCCCGGACGGTGATTTACTCTCAGTCTCATTCTGCTATTCCTGCTCTTTAACCCTTTCACACTGTGGAACTCAGACGGTGATTTACTCTCGGTCTCACTCTGCTATTCCTGCTCATTAACCCTTTCACACTGTGGAACTCAGACGGTGATTTACTCTCGGTCTCACTCTGCTATTCCTGCTCTTTAACCATTTCACACTGTGTTAACCGGACGGTGGTTTACTCTCGGTCTCACTCTGCCATTCCTGCTCTTTAACCCTTTCACACTGTGTAACCCGACGGTGGTTTACTCTCAGTCTCACTCTACTATTCCTGCTCTTTAAACCTTTCACACTGTGCAACCCGGACTTTGGTTTATTCTCGGTCTCACTCCGCTATTCCTGCTCTTTAACCCTTTCACACTATGTAACCCAGACCGTGATTTACTCTCAGTCTCACTCTGCTATTCCTGTTCTTCACCCCTTTTTCACTGTGTAACCCGGATGGTGATTTACTCTCAGTCTCACTCTGCTATTCCTGCTCTTTAACCCTTTCACACTATGTAACCCAGACCGTGATTTACTCTCAGTCTCACTCTGCTATTCCTGTTCTTCACCCCTTTTTCACTGTGTATCCCGGACGGTGATTTACTCTCGGTCTCACTCTGCTATTCCTGCTGTTTGACGCTTTCACACTGTGTAACCCGGACGGTGATTCACTCTCAGTCTCACTCTGCTATTCCTGCTCTTTAACGCTTTCACACTGTGTAACCCGGACGGTGATTCACTCTCAGTCTCACTCTGCTATTCCTGCTCTTTAACCCTTTCACACTGTGTAACACAGACGGTGATTTTCTCTCAGTCTCACTCTGCTATTCCTGCTCTTCAACCCTTTCACATTATGTAACTCAGACGGTGATTTACTCTCGGTCTCACTCTGCGATTCCTGCTCTTTAACCCTTTCACACTGTGTAACCCAGAAGGTGATTTACTCTCAGATTCACTCTGCTATTCCTGCTCTTTACCCCTTTCACACTATGTAACCTGGACGGTGACTTACTCTCAGTCTCACTCTGCTATTCCTGCTCTTCAACCCTTTCACATTATGTAACTCGGACGGTGATTTACTCTCTGTCTCACAGTGCTATTCCTGCTCTTTAACCCTTTCACACTATGTAACTCAGACAGTGATTTACTCTCGTTCTCACTCTGCTATTCCTGCTCTTTAAACCTTTCACACTGTGTAACCCGGACGGTGATTTACTCTCAGTCTCACTCTGCTATTCCTGCTCTTTAACCCTTTCACACTATGTAACTCAGACGGTGATTTACTCTCGGTCTCACTCTGCTATTCCTGCTGTTTAAACCTTTCACACTATGTAACCCGGACGGTGATTTACTCTCAGTCTCACTCTGCTATCCCTGCTCTTTAAACCTTTCACACTGTGTAACTCGGACGGTGATTTACTCTCTGTCTCACTCTGCTATTCCTGCTCTTTAACCCTTTCACACTCTGTAACTCAGACAGTGATTTACTCTCAGTCTCACTCTGCTATTCCTGCTCTTTAACCCTTTCACACTCTGTAACTCAGACAGTGATTTACTCTCAGTCTCACTCTGCTATTCCTGCTCTTTACACCTTTCACACTGTGTAACCCAGACGGTGATTTTCTCTCAGTCTCACTCTGCTATTCCTGCTCTTTACCCCTTTCACACTGTGTAACCTGGACGGTGATTTACTCTCAGTCTCACTCTGCTATTCCTGCTCTTTAAACCTTTCACACGGTGTAACTCAGACAGTGATTTACTCTCAGTCTCACTCTGCTCTTCCTGCTCTTTACCCCTTTCACACCGTGTAACCCGGACGATGATTTTCTCTCGGTCTCACTCTGCTATTCCTGCTCTTTACCCCTTTCACACTGTGTAACCCGGACGGTAATTTTCTCTCGGTCTCACTCTGCTATTCCTGCTCTTTACCCCTTTCACACTGTGTAACCCGGACGATGATTTTCTCTCGGTCTCACTCTGCTATTCCTGCTCTTTACCCCTTTCACACTGTGTAACCCGGACGTTGATTTTCTCTCGGTCTCACTCTGCTATTCCTGCTCTTTACCCCTTTCACACTGTGTAACCCGGACTGTGATTTACTCTCAGTCTCACTCTGCTATTCCTGCTCTTTAACCCTTTCACACTATGTAACACAGACGGTGTTTTACTCTCAGTCTTACTCTGCTATTCCTGCTCTTTACCCCTTTCACACTGTGTAACCCGGACGATGATTTTCTCTCGGTCTCACTCTGCTATTCCTGCACTTTAACCCTTTCACACTGTGTATCTCAGACGGTGATTTACTCTCAGTCTCACTCTGCTATTCCTGCACTTTAACCCTTTCACACTGTGTATCCCGGACGATGATTTACTCTCAGTCACAGTCTCTTATTCCTGCTCTTTAACCTTTTCACAATGTGTAACCCGGACGGTGACTTACTCTTGGTCTCACTCTGCTATTCCTGCTCTTTAACCCTTTCACACTGTGTAACACAGACGGTGATTTACTCTTGGTCTCACTCTGCTATTCCTGTTCTTTTACCCTTTCACACTGTGTAACCCGGACGATGATTTTGTCTCGGTCTCACTCTGCTATTCCTGCTCTTTACGCCTTTCACACTGTGTAACCCGGACGGTGATTTTCTCTCTGTCTCACTCTGCTATTCCTGCTCCTTAACCCTTTCACACTGTGTTACCCGGACTGTGATTTACTCTCAGTCTCACTCTGCTATTCCTGTTCTTTTACCCTTTCACACTGTGTATCTCAGACGGTGATTTACTCTCAGTCTCACTCTGCTATTCCTGCACTTTAACCCTTTCACACTGTGTATCCCGGACGATGATTTACTCTCAGTCACAGTCTCTTATTCCTGCTCTTTAACCCTTTCACACTGTGCCAACCGGATGGTGGTTTACTCTCGGTCTCACTCTGCTATTCCTGCTCTTTAACCCTTTCACAATGTGTAACCCGGACGGTGATTTACTCTTGGTCTCACTCTGCTATTCCTGCTCTTTAACCCTTTCACACTGTGTAACCCGGACGGAGATTTACTCTCAGTCTCACTCTGCTATTCCTGCTCTTTAACCCTTTCACACAGTGTAACACAGACGGTGATTTACTCTTGGTCTCACTCTGCTATTCCTGCTCTTTATGCCTTTCACACGGTGTAACGCAGAGGTTGATTTACTCTCAGTCTCACTCTGCTATTCCTGTTCTTTTACCCTTTTACACGGTGTATCCCGGACGGTGATTTCCTCTCAGTCTCATTCTGCTATTCCTGCTCTTTAACCCTTTCACACTGTGTAACCCGGACGGTGATTTACTCTCGATCTCACTCTGCTATTCCTGCTCCTTAACCCTTTCACACTGTGGAACTCAGACGCTGATTTACTCTCGGTCTCACTCTGCTATTCCTGCTCTTTAACCCTTTCACACTGTGTTAACCGGACGGTGGTTTACTCTCGGTCTCACTCTGCTATTCCTGCTCTTTAACCCTTTCACACTGTGTAACCCGACGGTGGTTTACTCTCAGTCTCATTCTGCTATTCCTGCTCTTTAACCCTTTCACACTGTGTAACCCAGACTGTGATTTATTCTCGGTCTCACTCCGCTATTCCTGCTCTTTAACCCTTTCACACTATGTAACTCAGACGGTGTTTTACTCTCAGTCTCACTCTGCTATTCCTGCTCTTTAACCCTTTCACACTGTGTTAACCGGATTGTGGTTTACTCTCAGTCTCACTCTACTATTCCTGCTCTTTAACCCTTTCACACTGTGGAACTCAGACGCTGATTTACTCTCGGTCTCACTCCGCTATTCCTACTCTTTAACCCTTTCACACTATGTAACTCAGACGGTGTTTTACTCTCAGTCTCACTCTACTATTCCTGCTCTTTAACCCTTTCACACTGTGCAACCCGGACTTTGGTTTATTCTCGGTCTCACTCCACTATTCCTGCTCTTTAACCCTTTCACACTATGTAACCCGACGGTGGTTTACTCTCAGTCTCACTCTGCTATTCCTGCTCTTTCCCCCTTTCACACTATGTAACCTGGACGGTGATTTACTCTCGGTCTCACTCTGCTATTCCTGCTCTTTACCCCTTTCACACTGTGTAACCTGGACGGTGATTTACTCTCAGTCTCACTCTGCTATTCCTGCTCTTTAAACCTTTCACACGGTGTAACTCAGACAGTGATTTACTCTCAGTCTCACTCGGCTCTTCCTGCTCTTTACCCCTTTCACACCGTGTAACCCGGACGATGATTTTCTCTCGGTCTCACTCTGCTATTCCTGCTCTTTACCCCTTTCACACTGTGTAACCCGGACGGTAATTTTCTCTCGGTCTCACTCTGCTATTCCTGCTCTTTACCCCTTTCACACTGTGTAACCCGGACGATGATTTTCTCTCGGTCTCACTCTGCTATTCCTGCTCTTTACCCCTTTCACACTGTGTAACCCGGACTGTGATTTACTCTCAGTCTCACTCTGCTATTCCTGCTCTTTAACCCTTTCACATTATGTAACTCAGACGGTGATTTACTCTCGGTCTCACTCTGCGATTCCTGCTCTTTAACCCTTTCACACTGTGTAACCCAGAAGGTGATTTACTCTCAGATTCACTCTGCTATTCCTGCTCTTTACCCCTTTCACACTATGTAACCTGGACGGTGACTTACTCTCAGTCTCACTCTGCTATTCCTGCTCTTCAACCCTTTCACATTATGTAACTCGGACGGTGATTTACTCTCTGTCTCACAGTGCTATTCCTGCTCTTTAACCCTTTCACACTATGTAACTCAGACAGTGATTTACTCTCGTTCTCACTCTGCTATTCCTGCTCTTTAAACCTTTCACACTGTGTAACCCGGACGGTGATTTACTCTCAGTCTTACTCTGCTATTCCTGCTCTTTAACCCTTTCACACTATGTAACTCAGACGGTGATTTACTCTCGGTCTCACTCTGCTATTCCTGCTCTTTAACCCTTTCACACTATGTAACCCGGACGGTGATTTACTCTCAGTCTCACTCTGCTATCCCTGCTCTTTAAACCTTTCACACTGTGTAACTCGGACGGTGATTTACTCTCTGTCTCACTCTGCTATTCCTGCTCTTTAACCCTTTCACACTCTGTAACTCAGACAGTGATTTACTCTCAGTCTCACTCTGCTATTCCTGCTCTTTAACCCTTTCACACTCTGTAACTCAGACAGTGATTTACTCTCAGTCTCACTCTGCTATTCCTGCTCTTTACCCCTTTCACACTGTGTAACCCAGACGGTGATTTTCTCTCAGTCTCACTCTGCTATTCCTGCTCTTTACCCCTTTCACACTGTGTAACCTGGACGGTGATTTACTCTCAGTCTCACTCTGCTATTCCTGCTCTTTAAACCTTTCACACGGTGTAACTCAGACAGTGATTTACTCTCAGTCTCACTCTGCTCTTCCTGCTCTTTACCCCTTTCACACCGTGTAACCCGGACGATGATTTTCTCTCGGTCTCACTCTGCTATTCCTGCTCTTTACCCCTTTCACACTGTGTAACCCGGACGGTGATTTTCTCTCGGTCTCACTCTGCTATTCCTGCTCTTTACCCCTTTCACACTGTGTAACCCGGACGATGATTTTCTCTCGGTCTCACTCTGCTATTCCTGCTCTTTACCCCTTTCACACTGTGTAACCCGGACGTTGATTTTCTCTCGGTCTCACTCTGCTATTCCTGCTCTTTACCCCTTTCACACTGTGTAACCCGGACTGTGATTTACTCTCAGTCTCACTCTGCTATTCCTGCTCTTTAACCCTTTCACACTATGTAACACAGACGGTGTTTTACTCTCAGTCTTACTCTGCTATTCCTGCTCTTGAACAATTTCACACAGTGTAACTCAGACGGTGATTTACTCTCAGACTCACTCTGCTATTCCTGCTCTTTAACCCTTTCACACTGTGTAACTCAGACGGTGATTTACTCTCAGTCTCACTCTGCTATTCCTGCTCTTTAACCCTTTCACACTGTGTAACTCAGACATTGATTTACTCTCAGACTCACTCTGCTATTCCTGCTCTTTAACCCTTTCACACTGTGTAACTCAGACGGTGATTTACTCTCAGTCTCACTCTGCTATTCCTGCTCTTTAACCCTTTCACATTGTGTAACTCAGACAGTGATTTACTCTCAGTCTCACTCTGCTATTCCTGCTCTTTAACCCTTTCACACTGTGTATCCCGGACGATGATTTACTCTCAGTCACAGTCTCTTATTCCTGCTCTTTAACCCTTTCACACTGTGCCAACCGGATGGTGGTTTACTCTCGGTCTCACTCTGCTATTCCTGCTCTTTAACCCTTTCACAATGTGTAACCTGGACGGTGATTTACTCTTGGTCTCACTCTGCTATTCCTGCTCTTTAACCCTTTCACACTGTGTAACCCGGACGGAGATTTACTCTCAGTCTCACTCTGCTATTCCTGCTCTTTAACCCTTTCACACAGTGTAACACAGACGGTGATTTACTCTTGGTCTCACTCTGCTATTCCTGCTCTTTAACCCTTTCACACGGTGTAACGCAGAGTTTGATTTACTCTCAGTCTCACTCTGCTATTCCTGTTCTTTTACCCTTTTACACGGTGTATCCCGGACGGTGATTTACTCTCAGTCTCATTCTGCTATTCCTGCTCTTTAACCCTTTCACACTGTGGAACTCAGACAGTGATTTACTCTCGGTCTCACTCTGCTATTCCTGCTCATTAACCCTTTCACACTGTGGAACTCAGACGGTGATTTACTCTCGGTCTCACTCTGCTATTCCTGCTCTTTAACCCTTTCACACTGTGTTAACCGGACGGTGGTTTACTCTCGGTCTCACTCTGCTATTCCTGCTCTTTAACCCTTTCACACTGTGTAACCCGACGGTGGTTTACTCTCAGTCTCACTCTACTATTCCTGCTCTTTAAACCTTTCACACTGTGCAACCCGGACTTTGGTTTATTCTCGGTCTCACTCCGCTATTCCTGCTCTTTAACCCTTTCACACTATGTAACCCAGACCGTGATTTACTCTCAGTCTCACTCTGCTATTCCTGTTCTTCACCCCTTTTTCACTGTGTAACCCGGACGGTGATTTACTCTCAGTCTCACTCTGCTATTCCTGCTCTTTAACCCTTTCACACTATGTAACCCAGACCGTGATTTACTCTCAGTCTCACTCTGCTATTCCTGTTCTTCACCCCTTTTTCACTGTGTATCCCGGACGGTGATTTACTCTCGGTCTCACTCTGCTATTCCTGCTGTTTGACGCTTTCACACTGTGTAACCCGGACGGTGATTCACTCTCAGTCTCACTCTGCTATTCCTGCTCTTTAACGCTTTCACACTGTGTAACCCGGACGGTGATTCACTCTCAGTCTCACTCTGCTATTCCTGCTCTTTAACCCTTTCACACTGTGTAACACAGACGGTGATTTTCTCTCAGTCTCACTCTGCTATTCCTGCTCTTCAACCCTTTCACATTATGTAACTCAGACGGTGATTTACTCTCGGTCTCACTCTGCGATTCCTGCTCTTTAACCCTTTCACACTGTGTAACCCAGAAGGTGATTTACTCTCAGATTCACTCTGCTATTCCTGCTCTTTACCCCTTTCACACTATGTAACCTGGACGGTGACTTACTCTCAGTCTCACTCTGCTATTCCTGCTCTTCAACCCTTTCACATTATGTAACTCGGACGGTGATTTACTCTCTGTCTCACAGTGCTATTCCTGCTCTTTAACCCTTTCACACTATGTAACTCAGACAGTGATTTACTCTCGTTCTCACTCTGCTATTCCTGCTCTTTAAACCTTTCACACTGTGTAACCCGGACGGTGATTTACTCTCAGTCTCACTCTGCTATTCCTGCTCTTTAACCCTTTCACACTATGTAACTCAGACGGTGATTTACTCTCGGTCTCACTCTGCTATTCCTGCTGTTTAAACCTTTCACACTATGTAACCCGGACGGTGATTTACTCTCAGTCTCACTCTGCTATCCCTGCTCTTTAAACCTTTCACACTGTGTAACTCGGACGGTGATTTACTCTCTTTCTCACTCTGCTATTCCTGCTCTTTAACCCTTTCACACTCTGTAACTCAGACAGTGATTTACTCTCAGTCTCATTCTGCTATTCCTGCTCTTTAACCCTTTCACACTCTGTAACTCAGACAGTGATTTACTCTCAGTCTCACTCTGCTATTCCTGCTCTTTACACCTTTCACACTGTGTAACCCAGACGGTGATTTTCTCTCAGTCTCACTCTGCTATTCCTGCTCTTTACCCCTTTCACACTGTGTAACCTGGACGGTGATTTACTCTCAGTCTCACTCTGCTATTCCTGCTCTTTAAACCTTTCACACGGTGTAACTCAGACAGTGATTTACTCTCAGTCTCACTCTGCTCTTCCTGCTCTTTACCCCTTTCACACCGTGTAACCCGGACGATGATTTTCTCTCGGTCTCACTCTGCTATTCCTGCTCTTTACCCCTTTCACACTGTGTAACCCGGACGGTAATTTTCTCTCGGTCTCACTCTGCTATTCCTGCTCTTTACCCCTTTCACACTGTGTAACCCGGACGATGATTTTCTCTCGGTCTCACTCTGCTATTCCTGCTCTTTACCCCTTTCACACTGTGTAACCCGGACGTTGATTTTCTCTCGGTCTCACTCTGCTATTCCTGCTCTTTACCCCTTTCACACTGTGTAACCCGGACTGTGATTTACTCTCAGTCTCACTCTGCTATTCCTGCTCTTTAACCCTTTCACACTATGTAACACAGACGGTGTTTTACTCTCAGTCTTACTCTGCTATTCCTGCTCTTTACCCCTTTCACACTGTGTAACCCGGACGATGATTTTCTCTCGGTCTCACTCTGCTATTCCTGCACTTTAACCCTTTCACACTGTGTATCTCAGACGGTGATTTACTCTCAGTCTCACTCTGCTATTCCTGCACTTTAACCCTTTCACACTGTGTATCCCGGACGATGATTTACTCTCAGTCACAGTCTCTTATTCCTGCTCTTTAACCTTTTCACAATGTGTAACCCGGACGGTGACTTACTCTTGGTCTCACTCTGCTATTCCTGCTCTTTAACCCTTTCACACTGTGTAACACAGACGGTGATTTACTCTTGGTCTCACTCTGCTATTCCTGTTCTTTTACCCTTTCACACTGTGTAACCCGGACGATGATTTTGTCTCGGTCTCACTCTGCTATTCCTGCTCTTTAACCCTTTCACACTGTGTAACCCGGACGGTGATTTTCTCTCTGTCTCACTCTGCTATTCCTGCTCCTTAACCCTTTCACACTGTGTTACCCGGACTGTGATTTACTCTCAGTCTCACTCTGCTATTCCTGTTCTTTTACCCTTTCACACTGTGTATCTCAGACGGTGATTTACTCTCAGTCTCACTCTGCTATTCCTGCACTTTAACCCTTTCACACTGTGTATCCCGGACGATGATTTACTCTCAGTCACAGTCTCTTATTCCTGCTCTTTAACCCTTTCACACTGTGCCAACCGGATGGTGGTTTACTCTCGGTCTCACTCTGCTATTCCTGCTCTTTAACCCTTTCACAATGTGTAACCCGGACGGTGATTTACTCTTGGTCTCACTCTGCTATTCCTGCTCTTTAACCCTTTCACACTGTGTAACCCGGACGGAGATTTACTCTCAGTCTCACTCTGCTATTCCTGCTCTTTAACCCTTTCACACAGTGTAACACAGACGGTGATTTACTCTTGGTCTCACTCTGCTATTCCTGCTCTTTATGCCTTTCACACGGTGTAACGCAGAGGTTGATTTACTCTCAGTCTCTCTCTGCTATTCCTGTTCTTTTACCCTTTTACACGGTGTATCCCGGACGGTGATTTCCTCTCAGTCTCATTCTGCTATTCCTGCTCTTTAACCCTTTCACACTGTGTAACCCGGACGGTGATTTACTCTCGATCTCACTCTGCTATTCCTGCTCCTTAACCCTTTCACACTGTGGAACTCAGACGCTGATTTACTCTCGGTCTCACTCTGCTATTCCTGCTCTTTAACCCTTTCACACTGTGTTAACCGGACGGTGGTTTACTCTCGGTCTCACTCTGCTATTCCTGCTCTTTAACCCTTTCACACTGTGTAACCCGACGGTGGTTTACTCTCAGTCTCACTCTGCTATTCCTGCTCTTTAACCCTTTCACACTGTGTAACCCAGACTGTGATTTATTCTCGGTCTCACTCCGCTATTCCTGCTCTTTAACCCTTTCACACTATGTAACTCAGACGGTGTTTTACTCTCAGTCTCACTCTGCTATTCCTGCTCTTTAACCCTTTCACACTGTGTTAACCGGATTGTGGTTTACTCTCAGTCTCACTCTACTATTCCTGCTCTTTAACCCTTTCACACTGTGGAACTCAGACGCTGATTTACTCTCGGTCTCACTCCGCTATTCCTACTCTTTAACCCTTTCACACTATGTAACTCAGACGGTGTTTTACTCTCAGTCTCACTCTACTATTCCTGCTCTTTAACCCTTTCACACTGTGCAACCCGGACTTTGGTTTATTCTCGGTCTCACTCCACTATTCCTGCTCTTTAACCCTTTCACACTATGTAACCCGACGGTGGTTTACTCTCAGTCTCACTCTGCTATTCCTGCTCTTTCCCCCTTTCACACTATGTAACCTGGACGGTGATTTACTCTCGGTCTCACTCTGCTATTCCTGCTCTTTACCCCTTTCACACTGTGTAACCTGGACGGTGATTTACTCTCAGTCTCACTCTGCTATTCCTGCTCTTTAAACCTTTCACACGGTGTAACTCAGACAGTGATTTACTCTCAGTCTCACTCTGCTCTTCCTGCTCTTTACCCCTTTCACACCGTGTAACCCGGACGATGATTTTCTCTCGGTCTCACTCTGCTATTCCTGCTCTTTACCCCTTTCACACTGTGTAACCCGGACGGTAATTTTCTCTCGGTCTCACTCTGCTATTCCTGCTCTTTACCCCTTTCACACTGTGTAACCCGGACGATGATTTTCTCTCGGTCTCACTCTGCTATTCCTGCTCTTTACCCCTTTCACACTGTGTAACCCGGACGTTGATTTTCTCTCGGTCTCACTCTGCTATTCCTGCTCTTTACCCCTTTCACACTGTGTAACCCGGACTGTGATTTACTCTCAGTCTCACTCTGCTATTCCTGCTCTTTAACCCTTTCACACTATGTAACACAGACGGTGTTTTACTCTCAGTCTTACTCTGCTATTCCTGCTCTTTACCCCTTTCACACTGTGTAACCCGGACGATGATTTTCTCTCAGTCTCACTCTGCTATTCCTGCACTTTAACCCTTTCACACTGTGTATCTCAGACGGTGATTTACTCTCAGTCTCACTCTGCTATTCCTGCACTTTAACCCTTTCACACTGTGTATCCCGGACGATGATTTACTCTCAGTCACAGTCTCTTATTCCTGCTCTTTAACCTTTTCACAATGTGTAACCCGGACGGTGACTTACTCTTGGTCTCACTCTGCTATTCCTGCTCTTTAACCCTTTCACACTGTGTAACACAGACGGTGATTTACTCTTGGTCTCACTCTGCTATTCCTGTTCTTTTACCCTTTCACACTGTGTAACCCGGACGATGATTTTGTCTCGGTCTCACTCTGCTATTCCTGCTCTTTACGCCTTTCACACTGTGTAACCCGGACGGTGATTTTCTCTCTGTCTCACTCTGCTATTCCTGCTCCTTAACCCTTTCACACTGTGTTACCCGGACTGTGATTTACTCTCAGTCTCACTCTGCTATTCCTGTTCTTTTACCCTTTCACACTGTGTATCTCAGACGGTGATTTACTCTCAGTCTCACTCTGCTATTCCTGCACTTTAACCCTTTCACACTGTGTATCCCGGACGATGATTTACTCTCAGTCACAGTCTCTTATTCCTGCTCTTTAACCCTTTCACACTGTGCCAACCGGATGGTGGTTTACTCTCGGTCTCACTCTGCTATTCCTGCTCTTTAACCCTTTCACAATGTGTAACCCGGACGGTGATTTACTCTTGGTCTCACTCTGCTATTCCTGCTCTTTAACCCTTTCACACTGTGTAACCCGGACGGAGATTTACTCTCAGTCTCACTCTGCTATTCCTGCTCTTTAACCCTTTCACACAGTGTAACACAGACGGTGATTTACTCTTGGTCTCACTCTGCTATTCCTGCTCTTTCTGCCTTTCACACGGTGTAACGCAGAGGTTGATTTACTCTCACTCTCACTCTGCTATTCCTGTTCTTTTACCCTTTTACACGGTGTATCCCGGACGGTGATTTCCTCTCAGTCTCATTCTGCTATTCCTGCTCTTTAACCCTTTCACACTGTGTAACCCGGACGGTGATTTACTCTCGATCTCACTCTGCTATTCCTGCTCCTTAACCCTTTCACACTGTGGAACTCAGACGCTGATTTACTCTCGGTCTCACTCTGCTATTCCTGCTCTTTAACCCTTTCACACTGTGTTAACCGGACGGTGGTTTACTCTCGGTCTCACTCTGCTATTCCTGCTCTTTAACCCTTTCACACTGTGTAACCCGACGGTGGTTTACTCTCAGTCTCACTCTGCTATTCCTGCTCTTTAACCCTTTCACACTGTGTAACCCAGACTGTGATTTATTCTCGGTCTCACTCCGCTATTCCTGCTCTTTAACCCTTTCACACTATGTAACTCAGACGGTGTTTTACTCTCAGTCTCACTCTGCTATTCCTGCTCTTTAACCCTTTCACACTGTGTTAACCGGATTGTGGTTTACTCTCAGTCTCACTCTACTATTCCTGCTCTTTAACCCTTTCACACTGTGGAACTCAGACGCTGATTTACTCTCGGTCTCACTCCGCTATTCCTACTCTTTAACCCTTTCACACTATGTAACTCAGACGGTGTTTTACTCTCAGTCTCACTCTACTATTCCTGCTCTTTAACCCTTTCACACTGTGCAACCCGGACTTTGGTTTATTCTCGGTCTCACTCCACTATTCCTGCTCTTTAACCCTTTCACACTATGTAACCCGACGGTGGTTTACTCTCAGTCTCACTCTGCTATTCCTGCTCTTTCCCCCTTTCACACTATGTAACCTGGACGGTGATTTACTCTCGGTCTCACTCTGCTATTCCTGCTCTTTACCCCTTTCACACTGTGTAACTCAGACGGTGTTTTAACCTCAGTCAAACTCTGCTATTCCTGCTCTTTAACCCTTTCACACTATGTAACTCAGACGGTGATTTACTCTCAGTCTCACTCTGCTATTCCTGCTCTTGAACCCTTTCACATTATGTAACTCGGACGGTGATTTACTCTCAGTCTCACTCTGCTATTCCTGCTCTTTAAACCTTTCACACTGTGTAACCCGGACGGTGATTTACTCTCAGTCTCACTCTGCTATTCCTGCTCTTTAACCCTTTCACAATGTGTAACCTGGACGGTGATTTACTCTCAGTCTCACTCTGCTATTCCTGCTCTTTAACCCTTTCGCACTGTGTAACTCAGACGGTGATTTACTCTCAGTCTCACTCTGCTATTCCTGCTCTTTAACCCTTTCACACTGTGTAACTCAGACAGTGATTTACTCTCAGTCTCACTCTGCTACTCCTGCTCTTTAACAATTTCACACTGTGTAACTCAGACAGTGATTTACTCTCAGTCTCACTCTGCTATTCCTGCTCTTTAAGCCTTTCACACTGTGTAACCCAGACGGTGATTTACTCTCGGTCTCACTCTGCTAGTCCTGCTCTTTAAGCCTTTCACACTGTGTAACCCAGACGGTGATTTACTCTCAGTTTCACTCTGCTATTCCTGCTCTTTAAACCTTTCACACTGTGTAACCCAGACGGTGATTTACTCTCGGTCTCACTCTGCTAGTCCTGCTCTTTAAGCCTTTCACAAGGTGTAACCCAGACGGTGATTTACTCTCAGTCTCACTCTGCTATTCCTGCTCTTTAACCCTTTCACACTGTGTAACTCAGACGGTGATTTACTCTCAGTCTCACTCTGCTATTCCTGCTCTTTAACCCTTTCACACTGTGTAACTCAGACAGTGATTTACTCTCAGTCTCACTCTGCTATTCCTGCTCTTTAACCCTTTCACACTCTGTAACCCAGACGGTGATTTTCTCTCAGTCTCACTCTGCTATTCCTGCTCTTTAACCCTTTCACACTGTGTAACCCACACGGTGATTTACTCTCAGTCTCACTCTGCTATTCCTGCTCTTTAACCCTTTCACACTGTGTAACTCAGACGGTGATTTACTCTCAGTCTCACTCTGCTATTCCTGCTCTTTAACCCTTTCTCACTGTGTAACCCAGACGGTGATTTACTCTCAGTCTCACTCTGCTATTCCTGCTCTTTAACCCTTTTACACTGTGTAACTCAGACGGTGATTTACCCTCAGCCTCACTCTGCTATTCCTGCTCTTTAACCCTTTCACACTGTGTAACTCAGACTGTGATTTACTCTCAGTCTCACTCTGCTATTCCTGCTCTTTAACCCTTTCACACTGTGTAACTCAGACAGTGATTTACTCTCAGTCTCACTCTGCTATTCCTGCTCTTTAACCCTTTCACACTATGTAACGTGGACGGTGATTTACTCTCAGTCTCACTCTGCTATTCCTGCTCTTTAACCGTTTCACACTGTTTAACCCAGACGGTGATTTACTCTCGGTCTCACTCTGCTATTCCTGCACTTTAACCCTTTCACACTGTGTATCCCGGACGATGATTTACTCTCAGTCACAGTCTCTTATTCCTGCTCTTTAACCCTTTCACACTGTGCCAACCGGATGGTGGTTTACTCTCGGTCTCACTCTGCTATTCCTGCTCTTTAAACCTTTCACACTGTGTAACTCGGACGGTGATTTACTCTCTGTCTCACTCTGCTATTCCTGCTCTTTAACCCTTTCACACTCTGTAACTCAGACAGTGATTTACTCTCAGTCTCACTCTGCTATTCCTGCTCTTTACCCCTTTCACACTATGTAACTCAGACAGTGATTTACTCTCAGTCTCACTCTGCTATTCCTGCTCTTTACCCCTTTCACACTGTGTAACCTGGACGGTGATTTACTCTCAGTCTCACTCTGCTATTCCTGCTCTTTAAACCTTTCACACGGTGTAACTCAGACAGTGATTTACTCTCAGTCTCACTCTGCTCTTCCTGCTCTTTACCCCTTTCACACTGTGTAACCCGGACGATGATTTTCTCTCGGTCTCACTCTGCTATTCCTGCTCTTTACCCCTTTCACACTGTGTAACCCGGACGGTGATTTTCTCTCGGTCTCACTTTGCTATTCCTGCTCTTGACCCCTTTCACACTGTGTAACCCGGACGATGATTTTCTCTCGGTCTCACTCTGCTATTCCTGCTCTTTACCCCTTTCACACTGTGTAACCCGGACGGTGATTTTCTCTCGGTCTCACTCTGCTATTCCTGCTCTTTACCCCTTTCACACTGTGTAACCCGGACTGTGATTTACTCTCAGTCTCACTCTGCTATTCCTGCTCTTTAACCCTTTCACACTATGTAACACAGAGGGTGTTTTACTCTCAGTCTTACTCTGCTATTCCTGCTCTTTACCCCTTTCACACTGTGTAACCCGGACGATGATTTTCTCTCGGTCTCACTCTGCTATTCCTGCACTTTAACCCTTTCACACTGTCTATCTCAGACGGTGATTTACTCTCAGTCTCACTCTGCTATTCCTGCACTTTAACCCTTTCACACTGTGTATCCCGGACGATGATTTACTCTCAGTCACAGTCTCTTATTCCTGCTCTTTAACCCTTTCACAATGTGTAACCCGGACGGTGATTTACTCTTGGTCTCACTCTGCTATTCCTGCTCTTTAACCCTTTCACACTGTGTAACACAGACGGTGATTTACTCATGGTCTCACTCTGCTATTCCTGCTCTTTAACCCTTTCACACGGTGTAACGCAGAGGTTGATTTACTCTCAGTCTCACTCTGCTATTCCTGTTCTTTTCCCCTTTCACACTGTGTAACCCGGACGATGATTTTGTCTCGGTCTCACTCTGCTATTCCTGCTCTTTACGCCTTTCACACTGTGTAACCCGGACGGTGATTTTCTCTCGGTCTCACTCTGCTATTCCTGCTCCTTAACCCTTTCACACTGTGTTACCCGGACTGTGATTTACTCTCAGTCTCACTCTGCTATTCCTGTTCTTTTACCCTTTCACACTGTGTATCTCAGACGGTGATTTACTCTCAGTCTCGCTCTGCTATTCCTGCACTTTAACCCTTTCACACTGTGTATCCCGGACGATGATTTACTCTCAGTCACATTCTCTTATTCCTGCTCTTTAACCCGTTCACACTGTGCCAACCGGATGGTGGTTTACTCTCGGTCTCACTCTGCTATTCCTGCTCTTTAACCCTTTCACAATGAGTAACCCGGACGGTGATTTACTCTTGGTCTCACTCTGCTATTCCTGCTCTTTAACCCTTTCACACTGTGTAACCCGGACGGAGATTTACTCTTGGTCTCACTCTGCTATTCCTGCTGTTTAACCCTTTCACACGGTGTAACGCAGAGGTTGATTTACTCTCAGTCTCACTCTGCTATTCCTGTTCTTTTACCCTTTTACACGGTGTATCCCGGACGGTGATTTACTCTCAGTCTCATTCTGCTATTCCTGCTCTTTAACCCTTTCACACTGTGTAACCCGGACGGTGATTTACTCTCGATCTCACTCTGCTATTCCTGCTCCTTAACCCTTTCACACTATGTAACTCAGACGGTGATTTACTCTCAGTCTCACTCTGCTATTCCTGCTCCTTAACCCTTTCACACTGTGGAACTCAGACGCTGATTTAGTCTCGGTCTCACTCTGCTATTCCTGCTCTTTAACCCTTTCACACTGTGTAACCCGACGGTGGTTTACTCTCAGTCTAACTCTGCTATTCCTGCTCTTTAACCCTTTCACACTGTGTAACCCAGACTGTGATTTATTCTCGGTCTCACTCCGCTATTCCTGCTCTTTAACCCTTTCACACTATGTAACTCAGACGGTGTTTTACTCTCAGTCTCACTCTACTATTCCTGCTCTTTAACCCTTTCACACTGTGCAACCCGGACTTTGGTTTATTCTTGGTCTCACTCCGCTATTCCTGCTCTTTAACCCTTTCACACTATGTAACCCGACGGTGGTTTACTCTCAGTCTCACTCTGCTATTCCTGCTCTTTAACCCTTTCACACTGTGTAACCCAGACTGTGATTTATTCTCGGTCTCACTCTGCTATTCCTGCTCCTTAACCCTTTCACACTGTGGAACTCAGACGCTGATTTACTCTCGGTCTCACTCTGCTTTTCCTGCTCTTTAACCCTTTCACACTGTGTTAACCGGATTGTGGTTTACTCTCGGTCTCACTCTGCTATTCCTGCTCTTTAACCCTTTCACACTGTGTAACCCGGACTTTGGTTTATTCTCAGTCTCACTCTGCTATTCCTGTTCTTCACCCCTTTTTCACTGTGTAACCCGGACGGTGATTTACTCTCAGTCTCACTCTGCTGTTCCTGCTCTTCATCCCTTTCACACGGTGTATCCCGGACGGTGATTTACTCTCAGTCTCACTCTGCTATTCCTGCTCTTTAACCCTTTCACACGGTGTAACACAGTCGGTGATTTACTCTCGGTCTCAATCTGCTATTCCTGCTCTTTAACCCTTTCACACTGTGTTAACCGGACGGTGATTTACTCTCGGTCTCACTCTACTATTCCTGCTCTTTAACCCTTTCACACTGTGTTAACCGGACGGTGATTTACTCTCGGTCTCACTCTGCTATTCCTGCTCTTTAACCCTTTCACACTGTGTTAACCGGACGGTGATTTACTGTCGGTCTCACTCTGCTATTCCTGCTCTTTAACCCTTTCACACTGTGTAACCCAGACGGTGATTTACTCTCAGTCTCACTCTGCTATTCCTGCTCTTTAACCCTTTCACACTGTGTAACTCAGATGGTGATTTTCTCTCAGTCTCACTCTGCTATTCCTGCTCTTTAACCCTTTCACACTGTGTAACTCAGACAGTGATTTACTCTCAGACTCACTCTGCTATTCCTGCTATTTAACCCTTTCACACTGTGTAACTCAGACGGTGATTTACTCTCAGACTCACTCTGCTATTCCTGCTCTTTAACCCTTTCACACTGTGTAACTCGGACGGTGATTTACTCTCAGTCTCACTCTGCTATTCCTGCTCTTTAACCCTTTCACACTGTGTAACTCAGACGGTGATTTACTCTCGGTCTCACTCTGCTATTCCTGCTCTTTAACCCTTTCACACTGTGTAACTCAGACGGTGATTTACTCTCGGTCTCACTCTGCTATTCCTGCTCTTTAGCCCTTTCACACTGTGTAACTCAGACGGTGATTTACTCTCAGTCTCACTCTGCTATTCCTGCTCTTTAACCCTTTCACACTAAGTAACTCAGACAATGATTTACTCACGGTCTCACTCTGCTATTCCTGCTCTTTAACCCTTTCACACTGTGTAACTCCGACAGTGATTTACTTTCGGTCTCACTCTGCTATTCCTGCTCTTTAACCCTTTCACACTATGTAACTCTGACGGTGATTTACTCTCGGTCTCACTCTGCTATTCCTGCTCTTTAACCCTTTCACACTATGTAACTCTGACGGTGGTTTATTCTCGGTCTCACTCCGCTATTCCTGCTGTTTAACCCTTTCACACTATGTAACCCAGACCGTGATTTACTCTCGGTCTCACTCTGCTATTCCTGCTCTTTACCCCTTTCACACTCTGTAAATCGGACGGTGATTTACTCTCGGTCTCACTCTGCTATTCCTGCTCTTTAACCCTTTCACACTATGTAACTCTGACGGTGGTTTATTCTCGGTCTCACTCCGCTATTCCTGCTGTTAAACCCTTTCACACTATGTAACCCAGACCGTGATTTACTCTCGGTCTCACTCTGCTATTCCTGCTCTTTAACCCTTTCACACTATGTAACTCGGACGGTGATTTACTCTCGGTCTCACTCTGCTATTCCTGCTCTTTAACCCTTTCACACTATGTAACTCGGACGGTGATTTACTCTCGGTCTCACTCTGCTATTCCTGCTCTTTACCCCTTTCACACTATGTAACTCAGACAGTGATTTACTCTCAGTCTCACTCTGCTATTCCTGCTCTTTACCCCTTTCACACCGTGCAACCCGGACGGTGGTTTACTCTCAGTCTCACTCTTCTATTCCTGCTCTTTAACCCTTTCACACTGTGTAACCCGGACGGTGGTTTACTCTCGGTCTCACTCTGCTATTCCTTCTCGTTAACCCTTTCACACTGTGTAACCCGGACGGTGGTTTACTCTCGGTCTCACTCTGCTATTCCAGCTCCTTAACCCTTTCACACTGTGTAACCCTGATGGTGATTTACTCTCGGTCTCACTCTGCTATTCTTGCTCTTTAACCCTTTCACACGTTGTAACACAGAGCGTGATTTACTCTCAGTTTTACTCTGCTATTCCTGCTCTTTTACCCTTTCACACGGTGTATCCCGGACGGTGATTTACTCTCGGTCTCACTCTGCTAATCCTGCTCTTTAACCCTTTCACACTGTGTAACACAGAGCGTGATTTACTCTCAGTTTCACTCCACTATTCCTGCTCTTTAACCCTTTCACACTATGTAACCCTGACCTTGATTTACTCTCAGTCTCACTCTACTATTCTTGCTCTTTAACCCTTTCACACGGTGTCACCCAGATGGTGATTTACTCTCTGTCTCACTCTGCTATTCCTGCTCTTTAACACTTTCACATGGTGTAACCCGGACGGTGATTTATTCTCAGTCTCCCTCAGCTATTCCTGCTCTTTAACCCTTTCACACTGTGTAACCCGGACGGTGATTTACTCTCAATCTCACTCTGCTATTCCTGCTCTTTACCCCTTTCACACTATGTAACCCGGACGGTGATTTACTCTCAGTCTCACTCTGCTATTCCTGCTCTTTAACCCTTTCACACTGTGTATCCCGGACGGTGATTTATTCTCGGTCTCACTCTGCTATTCCTGCTCTTTACCCCTTTCACACTATGTAACACGGACGGTGGTTTACTCTCAGTCTCACTCTACTATTCCTGCTCTTTAACCCTTTCACACGGTGTAACCCAGATGGTGATTTATTCTCGGTCTCACTCTGCTATTCCTGCTCCTTAACCCTTTCACACTGTGGAAATCAGACGCTGATTTACTCTCGGTCTCACTCTGCTATTCCTGCTCTTTAACCCTTTCACACTGTGTTAACCGGACGGTGGTTTACTCTCGGTCTCACTCTGCTCTTCCTGCTCTTTAACCCTTTCACACTGTGTAACCCGACGGTGGTTTACTCTCAGTCTCACTCTGCTATTCCTGCTCTTTAACCCTTTCACACTGTGTAACCCAGACTGTGATTTATTCTCGGTCTCACTCCGCTATTCCTGCTCTTTAACCCTTTCACACTATGTAACCCAGACGGTGTTTTACTCTCAGTCTCACTCTACTATTCCTGCTCTTTAACCCTTTCACACTGTGCAACCCGGACTTTGGTTTATTCTCGGTCTCACTCCGCTATTCCTGCTCTTTAACCCTTTCACACTATGTAACCCGACGGTGGTTTACTCTCAGTCTCACTCTGCTATTCCTGCTCTTTAACCCTTTCACACTGTGTAACCCAGACTGTGATTTATTCTCGGTCTCACTCTGCTATTCCTGCTCCTTAACCCTTTCACACTGTGGAACTCAGACGCTGATTTACTCTCGGTCTCACTCTGCTTTTCCTGCTCTTTAACCCTTTCACACTGTGTTAACCGGATTGTGGTTTACTCTCGGTCTCACTCTGCTATTCCTGCTCTTTAACCCTTTCACACTGTGTAACCCGGACTTTGGTTTATTCTCAGTCTCACTCTGCTATTCCTGTTCTTCACCCCTTTTTCACTGTGTAACCCGGACGGTGATTTACTCTCAGTCTCACTCTGCTGTTCCTGCTCTTCATCCCTTTCACACGGTGTATCCCGGACGGTGATTTACTCTCAGTCTCACTCTGCTATTCCTGCTCTTTAACCCTTTCACACGGTGTAACACAGTCGGTGATTTACTCTCGGTCTCAATCTGCTATTCCTGCTCTTTAACCCTTTCACACTGTGTTAACCGGACGGTGATTTACTCTCGGTCTCACTCTGCTATTCCTGCTCTTTAACCCTTTCACACTGTGTTAACCGGACGGTGATTTACTCTCGGTCTCACTCTGCTATTCCTGCTCTTTAACCCTTTCACACTGTGTAACGCAGACGGTGATTTACTCTCAGTCTCACTCTGCTATTCCTGCTCTTTAACCCTTTCACACTGTGTAACTCAGATGGTGATTTTCTCTCAGTCTCACTCTGCTATTCCTGCTCTTTAACCCTTTCACACTGTGTAACTCAGACAGTGATTTACTCTCAGACTCACTCTGCTATTCCTGCTATTTAACCCTTTCACACTGTGTAACTCAGACGGTGATTTACTCTCAGACTCACTCTGCTATTCCTGCTCTTTAACCCTTTCACACTGTGTAACTCGGACGGTGATTTACTCTCAGTCTCACTCTGCTATTCCTGCTCTTTAACCCTTTCACACTGTGTAACTCAGACGGTGATTTACTCTCGGTCTCACTCTGCTATTCCTGCTCTTTAACCCTTTCACACTGTGTAACTCAGACGGTGATTTACTCTCGGTCTCACTCTGCTATTCCTGCTCTTTAACCCTTTCACACTGTGTAACCCAGACGGTGATTTACTCTCAGTCTCACTCTGCTATTCCTGCTCTTTAACCCTTTCACACTGTGTAACTCAGATGGTGATTTTCTCTCAGTCTCACTCTGCTATTCCTGCTCTTTAACCCTTTCACACTGTGTAACTCAGACAGTGATTTACTCTCAGACTCACTCTGCTATTCCTGCTATTTGACCCTTTCACACTGTGTAACTCAGACGGTGATTTACTCTCAGACTCACTCTGCTATTCCTGCTCTTTAACCCTTTCACACTGTGTAACTCGCACGGTGATTTACTCTCAGTCTCACTCTGCTATTCCTGCTCTTTAACCCTTTCACACTGTGTAACTCAGACGGTGATTTACTCTCGGTCTCACTCTGCTATTCCTGCTCTTTAACCCTTTCACACTGTGTAACTCAGACGGTGATTTACTCTCGGTCTCACTCTGCTATTCCTGCTCTTTAGCCCTTTCACACTATGTAACCCAGACGGTGATTTACTCTCAGTCTCACTCTGCTATTCCTGCTCTTTAACCCTTTCACACTAAGTAACTCAGACAATGATTTACTCACGGTCTCACTCTGCTATTCCTGCTCTTTAACCCTTTCACACTGTGTAACTCCGACAGTGATTTACTCTCGGTCTCACTCTGCTATTCCTGCTCTTTAACCCTTTCACACTATGTAACTCTGACGGTGATTTACTCTCGGTCTCACTCTGCTATTCCTGCTCTTTAACCCTTTCACACTATGTAACTCTGACGGTGGTTTATTCGCGGTCTCACTCCGCTATTCCTGCTGTTTAACCCTTTCACACTAAGTAACCCAGACCGTGATTTACTCTCGGTCTCACTCTGCTATTCCTGCTCTTTAACCCTTTCACACTATGTAACTCGGACGGTGATTTACTCTCGGTCTCACTCTGCTATTCCTGCTCTTTAACCCTTTCACACTATGTAACTCTGACGGTGGTTTATTCTCGGTCTCACTCCGCTATTCCTGCTGTTAAACCCTTTCACACTATGTAACCCAGACCGTGATTTACTCTCGGTCTCACTCTGCTATTCCTGCTCTTTAACCCTTTCACACTATGTAACTCGGACGGTGATTTACTCTCGGTCTCACTCTGCTATTCCTGCTCTTTAACCCTTTCACACTATGTAACTCGGACGGTGATTTACTCTCGGTCTCACTCTGCTATTCCTGCTCTTTACCCCTTTCACACTATGTAACTCAGACAGTGATTTACTCTCAGTCTCACTCTGCTATTCCTGCTCTTTACCCCTTTCACACTGTGCATGCCGGACGGTGGTTTACTCTCAGTCTCACTCTGCTATTCCTGCTCTTTAACCCTTTCACACTGTGTAACCCGGACGGTGGTTTACTCTCGGTCTCACTCTGCTATTCCTTCTCGTTAACCCTTTCACACTGTGTAACCCGGACGGTGGTTTACTCTCGGTCTCACTCTGCTATTCCTGCTCTTTTACCCTTTCACACGGTGTATCCCGGACGGTGATTTACTCTCGGTCTCACTCTGCTAATCCTGCTCTTTAACCCTTTCACACTGTGTAACACAGAGCGTGATTTACTCTCAGTTTCACTCCACTATTCCTGCTCTTTAACCATTTCACACTATGTAACCCTGACCTTGATTTACTCTCAGTCTCACTCTACTATTCTTGCTCTTTAACCCTTTCACACGGTGTAACACAGTCGGTGATTTACTCTCGGTCTCAATCTGCTATTCCTGCTCTTTAACCCTTTCACACTGTGTTAACCGGACGGTGATTTACTCTCGGTCTCACTCTACTATTCCTGCTCTTTAACCCTTTCACACTGTGTTAACCGGACGGTGATTTACTCTCGGTCTCACTCTGCTATTCCTGCTCTTTAACCCTTTCACACTGTGTTAACCGGACGGTGATTTACTCTCGGTCTCACTCTGCTATTCCTGCTCTTTAACCCTTTCACACTGTGTAACCCAGACGGTGATTTACTCTCAGTCTCACTCTGCTATTCCTGCTCTTTAACCCTTTCACACTGTGTAACTCAGATGGTGATTTTCTCTCAGTCTCACTCTGCTATTCCTGCTCTTTAACCCTTTCACACTGTGTAACTCAGACAGTGATTTACTCTCAGACTCACTCTGCTATTCCTTCTCGTTAACCCTTTCACACTGTGTAACCCGGACGGTGGTTTACTCTCGGTCTCACTCTGCTATTCCAGCTCCTTAACCCTTTCACACTGTGTAACCCTGATGGTGATTTACTCTCGGTCTCACTCTGCTATTCCTGCTCTTTAACCCATTCACACGGTGTAACACAGAGCGTGATTTACTCTCAGTTTTACTCTGCTATTCCTGCTCTTTTACCCTTTCACACGGTGTATCCCGGACGGTGATTTACTCTCGGTCTCACTCTGCTAATCCTGCTCTTTAACCCTTTCACACTGTGTAACACAGAGCGTGATTTACTCTCAGTTTCACTCCACTATTCCTGCTCTTTAACCCTTTCACACTATGTAACCCTGACCTTGATTTACTCTCAGTCTCACTCTACTATTCTTGCTCTTTAACCCTTTCACACGGTGTCACCCAGATGGTGATTTACTCTCTGTCTCACTCTGCTATTCCTGCTCTTTAACACTTTCACATGGTGTAACCCGGACGGTGATTTATTCTCAGTCTCCCTCAGCTATTCCTGCTCTTTAACCATTTCACACGGTGTATCCCGGACGGTGATTTACTCTCTGTCTCACTCTGCTATTCCTGCTCTTTAACCCTTTCACAATGTGTAACCCGGACGGTGATTTACTCTCAGTCTCACTCTGCTATTCCTGCAATTTAACCCTTTCACACGGTGTAACACAGACGGTGATTTACTCTCGGTCTCACTCTGCTAATCCTGCTCTTTAACCCTTTCACACGGTGTAACACAGACGGTGATTTACTCTCGGTCTCACTCTACTATTCCTGCTCTTTAACCCTTTCACACTATGTAACAGAGACCGTGATTTACTCTCGTTCTCACTCTGCTATTCCTGCCCTTTACCCATTTCACACTGTGTAACCCAGACCGTGATTTTCTCTCGGTCTCACTCTGCTATTCCTGCTCTTTAACCCTTTCACATGGTGTAACCCAGACTGTGATTTACTCTCAGTCTCACTCTGGTATTCCTGCTCTTTAACCCTTTCACACGGTGTAACCCACACGGTGATTTACTCTCGGTCTCACTCTGCTATTCCTGCACTTTAACCCTTTCACACGGTGTATCCCGGACGATGATTTACTCTCAGTCTCACTCTGCTATTCCTCCTCTTTAACCCTTTCACACTGTGCTAACCGGATGGTGGTTTACTCTCAGTCTCACTCTGCTATTCCTGCTCTTTAACCCTTTCGCACTGTGTAACCCGGACGGTGATTTACTCTCGGTCTCACTCTGCTATTCCTGCTCTTTAACCCTTTCACACTTTGTAACCCGGACGGTGATTTACTCTCAGTCTCACTCTGCTATTCCTGCTCTTTAACCCTTTCACACGGTGTAACACAGACGGTGATTTACTCTCAATCTCACTCTGCTATTCCTGCTCTTTAACCCTTTCACAAGGTGTATCCCGGACGGTGATTTACTCTAAGTCTCACTCTACTATTCCTGCTCTTTAACCCTTTCACACTGTGTTACCCGGACGGTGGTTCACTCTCAGTCTCACTCTGCTATTTCTGCTCTTTAACCCTGTCACACTTTGTAACCCGGACGGTGGTTCACTCTCAGTCTCACTCTGCTATTCCTGCTCTTTAACCCTTTCACACTGTGTAACCCGGACGGTGGTTTACTCTCGGTCTCACTCCGCTATTTCTGCTCTTTTGCCCTTTCACACTATGTCACCCAGACCGTGATTTACTCTCAGTCTCACTCTACAATTCCTGCTCTTTAACCCTTTCACACTGTGTAACCCGGTGGTGATTTACTCTCGGTCTCACACTGCTATTCCTGCTCTTTAACCCTTTCACACTGTGTATCCTGGACGATCATTTACTCTCAGTCTCACTCTACTATTCCTGCTCTTTAACCCTTTCACACTGTGTTAACCGGACGGTGGTTTACTCTCGGTCTCACTCTGCTATTCCTGCTCTTTAACCCTTTCACACTGTGTAACTCAGACGGTGATTTACTCTCAGTCTCACTCTACTATTCATGCTCTTTAACCATTTCACACTGTGTTAACCGGACGGTAATTTACTCTCGGTCTCACGCTGCTATTCCTGCTCTTTAAACCTTTCACACGGTGTATCCCGGACGTTCATTTACTCTCAGTCTCACTCTACTATTCCTGCTCTTTAACCCTTTCACACTGTGTTAACCGGACGGTGCTTTACTCTCGGTCTCACTCTGCTATTCCTGCTCTTTAACCCTTTCACACTGTGCAACACAGATGGTGGTTTAATCTCTCTCTCACTCTGCTATTCCTGCTCTTTAACCCTTTCACACTGTGTAACCCGGACGGTGATTTACTCTCGGTCTCACTCTGCTATTCCTGCTCTTTAACCCTTTCACACTGTGTAACAGAGACGGTGGTTTAATCTCTCTCTCACTCTGCTATTCCTGCTCTTTAACCCTTTCACACTGTGTAACCCGGACGGTGATTTACTCTCAGTCTCACTCTGCTATTCCTGCTCTTTAACCCTTTCACACTGTGTAACCCGGACGGTGATTTACTCTCAGTCTCACTCTGCTATTCCTGCTCTTTAACCCTTTCACACGGTGTAACCCGGACGGTGATTTACTCTCTGTCTCACTCTGCTATTCCTGCTCTTTAACCCTTTCACTCGGTGTAACACAGACGGTGATTTACTCTCGGTCTCACTCTGCTCTTCCTGCTCTTTAACCCTTTCACACGGTGTAACACAGACGGTGATTTACTCTCAGTCTCACTCTGCTATTCCTGCTCTTTAACCCTTTCACACGGTGCAACACAGACGGTGATTTACTCTCAGTCTCACTATGCTATTCCTGCTCTTTAACCCTTTCACACTGTGTAACCCAGAAGGTGATTTACTCTCAGGCTCACTCTGCTATTCCTGCTCTTTAACCCTTTCACACTGTGTAACTCAGACGGTGATTTACTCTCAGTCTCACTCTACTATTCCTGCTCTTTAACCATTTCACACTGTGTTAACCGGACGGTGGTTTACTCTCGGTCTTACTCTGCTATTCCTGCTCTTTAACCCTTTCACACTGTGTAACACAGACGGTGGTTTAATCTCTCTCTCACTCTGCTATTCCTGCTCTTTAACCCTTTCACACTGTGTAACCCGGACGGTGATTTACTCTCAGGCTCACTCTGCTATTCCTGCTCTTTAACCCTTTCACACTGTGTAACTCAGACGGTGATTTACTCTCAGTCTCACTCTACTATTCCTGCTCTTTAACCCTTTCACACTGTGTTAACCGGACGGTGCTTTACTCTCAGTCTCACTCTGCTATTCCTGCTCTTTAACCCTTTCACACTTTGTAACCCGGACGGTGGTTTACTCTCGGTCTCACTCCGCTATTTCTGCTCTTTTGCCCTTTCACACTATGTCACCCAGACCGTGATTTACTCTCAGTCTCACTCTACAATTCCTGCTCTTTAACCCTTTCACACTGTGTAACCCGGTGGTGATTTACTCTCGGTCTCACACTGCTATTCCTGCTCTTTAACCCTTTCACACTGTGTATCCTGGACGATCATTTACTCTCAGTCTCACTCTACTATTCCTGCTCTTTAACCCTTTCACACTGTGTTAACCGGACGGTGGTTTACTCTCGGTCTCACTCTGCTATTCCTGCTCTTTAACCCTTTCACACTGTGTAACTCAGACGGTGATTTACTCTCAGTCTCACTCTACTATTCATGCTCTTTAACCATTTCACACTGTGTTAACCGGACGGTAATTTACTCTCGGTCTCACGCTGCTATTCCTGCTCTTTAAACCTTTCACACGGTGTATCCCGGACGTTCATTTACTCTCAGTCTCACTCTACTATTCCTGCTCTTTAACCCTTTCACACTGTGTTAACCAGACGGTGCTTTACTCTCGGTCTCACTCTGCTATTCCTGCTCTTTAACCCTTTCAAACTGTGCAACACAGATGGTGGTTTAATCTCTCTCTCACTCTGCTATTCCTGCTCTTTAACCCTTTCACACTGTGTAACCCGGACGGTGATTTACTCTCGGTCTCACTCTGCTATTCCTGCTCTTTAACCCTTTCACACTGTGTAACAGAGACGGTGGTTTAATCTCTCTCTCACTCTGCTATTCCTGCTCTTTAACCCTTTCACACTGTGTAACCCGGACGGTGATTTACTCTCAGTCTCACTCTGCTATTCCTGCTCTTTAACCCTTTCACACTGTGTAACCCGGACGGTGATTTACCATCAGTCTCACTCTGCTATTCCTGCTCTTTAACCCTTTCACACGGTGTAACCCGGACGGTGATTTACTCTCTGTCTCACTCTGCTATTCCTGCTCTTTAACCCTTTCACTCGGTGTAACACAGACGGTGATTTACTCTCAGTCTCACTATGCTATTCCTGCTCTTTAACCCTTTCACACTGTGTAACCCGGACGGTGATTTACTCTCTGTCTCACTCTGCTATTCCTGCTCTTTAACCCTTTCACTCAGTGTAACACAGACGGTGATTTACTCTCGGTCTCACTCTGCTCTTCCTGCTCTTTAACCCTTTCACACGGTGTAACACAGACGGTGATTTACTCTCAGTCTCACTCTGCTATTCCTGCTCTTTAACCCTTTCACACGGTGCAACACAGATGGTGATTTACTCTCAGTCTCACTATGCTATTCCTGCTCTTTAACCCTTTCACACTGTGTAACCCAGACGGTGATTTACTCTCAGGCTCACTCTGCTATTCCTGCTCTTTAACCCTTTCACACTGTGTAACTCAGACGGTGATTTACTCTCAGTCTCACTCTACTATTCCTGCTCTTTAACCATTTCACACTGTGTTAACCGGACGGTGGTTTACTCTCGGTCTCACTCTGCTATTCCTGCTCTTTAACCCTTTCACACTGTGTAACACAGACGGTGGTTTAATCTCTCTCTCACTCTGCTATTCCTGCTCTTTAACCCTTTCACACTGTGTAACCCGGACGGTGATTTACTCTCAGGCTCACTCTGCTATTCCTGCTCTTTAACCCTTTCACACTGTGTAACTCAGACGGTGATTTACTCTCAGTCTCACTCTACTATTCCTGCTCTTTAACCATTTCACACTGTGTTAACCGGACGGTGATTTACTCTCGGTCTCACTCTACTATTCCTGCTCTTTAACCCTTTCACACTGTGTTAACCGGACGGTGGTTTACTCTCGGTCTCACTCTGCTATTCCTGCTCTTTAACCCTTTCACACTGTGTTAACCGGACGGTGGTTTAATCTCGGTCTCACTCTGCTATTCCTGCTCTTTAACCCTTTCACACTGTGTAACGCGGACGGTGATTTACTCTCAGTCTCACTCTGCTATTCCTGCTCTTTAACCCTTTCACACTGTGTAACCCGGACGGTGATTTACTCTCAGTCTCACTCTGCTATTCCTGCTCTTTAACCCTTTCACACGGTGTAACCCGGACGGTGATTTACTCTCTGTCTCACTCTGCTATTCCTGCTCTTTAACCCTTTCACGCGGTGGAACACAGACGGTGATTTACTCTCAGTCTCACTATGCTATTCCTGCTCTTTAACCCTTTCACACTGTGTAACCCGGACGGTGATTTACTCTCAGTCTCACTCTGCTATTCCTGCTCTTTAACCCTTTCACACTGTGTAACCCGGACGGTGATTTACTCTCAGTCTCACTCTGCTATTCCTGCTCTTTAACCCTTTCACACTGTGTAACCCGGACGGTGATTTACTCTCTGTCTCACTCTGCTATTCCTGCTCTTTAACCCTTTCACTCGGTGTAACACAGACGGTGATTTACTCTCGGTCTCACTCTGCTATTCCTGCTCTTTAACCCTTTCACTCGGTGTAACACAGACGGTGATTTACTCTCAGTCTCACTATGCTATTCCTGCTCTTTAACCCTTTCACACTGTGTAACCCGGACGGTGATTTACTCTCTGTCTCACTCTGCTATTCCTGCTCTTTAACCCTTTCACTCGGTGTAACACTGACGGTGATTTACTCTCGGTCTCACTCTGCTCTTCCTGCTCTTTAACCCTTCCACACGGTGCAACACAGACGGTGATTTACTCTCAGTCTCACTCTGCTATTCCTGCTCTTTAACCCTTCCACACTGTGTAACCCGGTGGTGATTTACTCTCGGTCTCACACTGCTATTCCTGCTCTTTAACCCTTTCACACTGTGTATCCTGGACGATCATTTACTCTCAGTCTCACTCTACTATTCCTGCTCTTTAACCCTTTCACACTGTGTTAACCGGACGGCGGTTTACTCTCGGTCTCACTCTGCTATTCCTGCTCTTTAACCCTTTCACACTGTGTAACTCAGACGGTGATTTACTCTCAGTCTCACTCTACTATTCATGCTCTTTAACCATTTCACACTGTGTTAACCGGACGGTAATTTACTCTCGGTCTCACGCTGCTATTCCTGCTCTTTAAACCTTTCACACGGTGTATCCCGGACGTTCATTTACTCTCAGTCTCACTCTACTATTCCTGCTCTTTAACCCTTTCACACTGTGTTAACCGGACGGTGCTTTACTCTCGGTCTCACTCTGCTATTCCTGCTCTTTAACCCTTTCAAACTGTGCAACACAGATGGTGGTTTAATCTCTCTCTCACTCTGCTATTCCTGCTCTTTAACCCTTTCACACTGTGTAACCCGGACGGTGATTTACTCTCGGTCTCACTCTGCTATTCCTGCTCTTTAACCCTTTCACACTGTGTAACAGAGACGGTGGTTTAATCTCTCTCTCACTCTGCTATTCCTGCTCTTTAACCCTTTCACACTGTGTAACCCGGACGGTGATTTACTCTCAGTCTCACTCTGCTATTCCTGCTCTTTAACCCTTTCACACTGTGTAACCCGGACGGTGATTTACTCTCAGTCTCACTCTGCTATTCCTGCTCTTTAACCCTTTCACACGGTGTAACCCGGACGGTGATTTACTCTCTGTCTCACTCTGCTATTCCTGCTCTTTAACCCTTTCACTCGGTGTAACACAGACGGTGATTTACTCTCAGTCTCACTATGCTATTCCTGCTCTTTAACCCTTTCACACTGTGTAACCCGGACGGTGATTTACTCTCTGTCTCACTCTGCTATTCCTGCTCTTTAACCCTTTCACTCGGTGTAACACAGACGGTGATTTACTCTCGGTCTCACTCTGCTCTTCCTGCTCTTTAACCCTTTCACACGGTGTAACACAGACGGTGATTTACTCTCAGTCTCACTCTGCTATTCCTGCTCTTTAACCCTTTCACACGGTGCAACACAGACGGTGATTTACTCTCAGTCTCACTATGCTATTCCTGCTCTTTAACCCTTTCACACTGTGTAACCCAGACGGTGATTTACTCTCAGGCTCACTCTGCTATTCCTGCTCTTTAACCCTTTCACACTGTGTAACTCAGACGGTGATTTACTCTCAGTCTCACTCTACTATTCCTGCTCTTTAACCATTTCACACTGTGTTAACTGGACGGTGGTTTACTCTCGGTCTCACTCTGCTCTTCCTGCTCTTTAACCCTTTCACACTGTGTAACACAGACGGTGGTTTAATCTCTCTCTCACTCTGCTATTCCTGCTCTTTAACCCTTTCACACTGTGTAACCCGGACGGTGATTTACTCTCAGGCTCACTCTGCTATTCCTGCTCTTTAACCCTTTCACACTGTGTAACTCAGACGGTGATTTACTCTCAGTCTCACTCTACTATTCCTGCTCTTTAACCATTTCACACTGTGTTAACCGGACGGTGATTTACTCTCGGTCTCACTCTACTATTCCTGCTCTTTAACCCTTTCACACTGTGTTAAACGGACGGTGGTTTACTCTCAGTCTCACTCTGCTATTCCTGCTCTTTAACCCTTTCACACTGTGTTAACCGGACGGTGGTTTAATCTCGGTCTCACTCTGCTATTCCTGCTCTTTAACCCTTTCACACTGTGTAACGCGGACGGTGATTTACTCTCAGTCTCACTCTGCTATTCCTGCTCTTTAACCCTTTCACACTGTGTAACCCGGACGGTGATTTACTCTCAGTCTCACTCTGCTATTCCTGCTCTTTAACCCTTTCACACGGTGTAACCCGGACGGTGATTTACTCTCTGTCTCACTCTGCTATTCCTGCTCTTTAACCCTTTCACGCGGTGGAACACAGACGGTGATTTACTCTCAGTCTCACTATGCTATTCCTGCTCTTTAACCCTTTCACACTGTGTAACCCGGACGGTGATTTACTCTCAGTCTCACTCTGCTATTCCTGCTCTTTAACCCTTTCACACTGTGTAACCCGGACGGTGATTTACTCTCAGTCTCACTCTGCTATTCCTGCTCTTTAACCCTTTCACACGGTGTAACCCGGACGGTGATTTACTCTCTGTCTCACTCTGCTATTCCTGCTCTTTAACCCTTTCACTCGGTGTAACACAGACGGTGATTTACTCTCGGTCTCACTCTGCTATTCCTGCTCTTTAACCCTTTCACTCGGTGTAACACAGACGGTGATTTACTCTCAGTCTCACTATGCTATTCCTGCTGTTTAAACCTTTCACACTGTGTAACCCGGACGGTGATTTACTCTCTGTCTCACTCTGCTATTCCTGCTCTTTAACCCTTTCACACGGTGTAACACTGACGGTGATTTACTCTCGGTCTCACTCTGCTCTTCCTGCTCTTTAACCCTTCCACACGGTGTAACACAGACGGTGATTTACTCTCAGTCTCACTCTGCTATTCCTGCTCTTTAACCCTTTCACACTGTGTAACACAGACGGTGGTTTAATCTCTCTCTCACTCTGCTATTCCTGCTCTTTAACCCTTTCACACTGTGTAACCCGGACGGTGATTTACTCTCAGGCTCACTCTGCTATTCCTGCTCTTTAACCCTTTCACACTGTGTAACTCAGACGGTGATTTACTCTCAGTCTCACTCTACTATTCCTGCTCTTTAACCATTTCACACTGTGTTAACCGGACGGTGATTTACTCTCGGTCTCACTCTACTATTCCTGCTCTTTAACCCTTTCACACTGTGTTAACCGGACGGTGGTTTACTCTCGGTCTCACTCTGCTATTCCTGCTCTTTAACCCTTTCACACTGTGTTAACCGGACGGTGGTTTAATCTCGGTCTCACTCTGCTATTCCTGCTCTTTAACCCTTTCACACTGTGTAACGCGGACGGTGATTTACTCTCAGTCTCACTCTGCTATTCCTGCTCTTTAACCCTTTCACACTGTGTAACCCGGACGGTGATTTACTCTCAGTCTCACTCTGCTATTCCTGCTCTTTAACCCTTTCACACGGTGTAACCCGGACGGTGATTTACTCTCTGTCTCACTCTGCTATTCCTGCTCTTTAACCCTTTCACGCGGTGGAACACAGACGGTGATTTACTCTCAGTCTCACTATGCTATTCCTGCTCTTTAACCCTTTCACACTGTGTAACCCGGACGGTGATTTACTCTCAGTCTCACTCTGCTATTCCTGCTCTTTAACCCTTTCACACTGTGTAACCCGGACGGTGATTTACTCTCAGTCTCACTCTGCTATTCCTGCTCTTTAACCCTTTCACACGGTGTAACCCGGACGGTGATTTACTCTCTGTCTCACTCTGCTATTCCTGCTCTTTAACCCTTTCACTCGGTGTAACACAGACGCTGATTTACTCTCGGTCTCACTCTGCTATTCCTGCTCTTTAACCCTTTCACTCGGTGTAACACAGACGGTGATTTACTCTCAGTCTCACTATGCTATTCCTGCTCTTTAACCCTTTCGCACTGTGTAACCCGGACGGTGATTTACTCTCTGTCTCACTCTGCTATTCCTGCTCTTTAACCCTTTCACTCGGTGTAACACTGACGGTGATTTACTCTCGGTCTCACTCTGCTCTTCCTGCTCTTTAACCCTTCCACACGGTGCAACACAGACGGTGATTTACTCTCTGTCTCACTCTGCTATTCCTGCTCTTTAACCCTTTCACTCGGTGTAACACAGACGCTGATTTACTCTCGGTCTCACTCTGCTATTCCTGCTCTTTAACCCTTTCACTCGGTGTAACACTGACGGTGATTTACTCTCGGTCTCACTCTGCTATTCCTGCTCTTTAACCCTTTCACACTGTGTAACCCGGTGGTGATTTACTCTCGGTCTCACACTGCTATTCCTGCTCTTTAACCCTTTCACACTGTGTATCCTGGACGATCATTTACTCTCAGTCTCACTCTACTATTCCTGCTCTTTAACCCTTTCACACTGTGTTAACCGGACGGTGGTTTACTCTCGGTCTCACTCTGCTATTCCTGCTCTTTAACCCTTTCACACTGTGTAACTCAGACGGTGATTTACTCTCAGTCTCACTCTACTATTCATGCTCTTTAACCATTTCACACTGTGTTAACCGGACGGTGATTTACTCTCAGTCTCACTCTGCTATTCCTGCTCTTTAAACCTTTCACACGGTGTATCCCGGACGTTCATTTACTCTCAGTCTCACTCTACTATTCCTGCTCTTTAACCCTTTCACACTGTGTTAACCGGACGGTGCTTTACTCTCGGTCTCACTCTGCTATTCCTGCTCTTTAACCCTTTCAAACTGTGCAACACAGATGGTGGTTTAATCTCTCTCTCACTCTGCTATTCCTGCTCTTTAACCCTTTCACACTGTGTAACAGAGACGGTGGTTTAATCTCTCTCTCACTCTGCTATTCCTGCTCTTTAACCCTTTCACACTGTGTTAACCGGACGGTGCTTTACTCTCGGTCTCACTCTGCTATTCCTGCTCTTTAACCCTTTCAAACTGTGCAACACAGATGGTGGTTTAATCTCTCTCTCACTCTGCTATTCCTGCTCTTTAACCCTTTCACACTGTGTAACAGAGACGGTGGTTTAATCTCTCTCTCACTCTGCTATTCCTGCTCTTTAACCCTTTCACACTGTGTAACCCGGACGGTGATTTACTCTCAGTCTCACTCTGCTATTCCTGCTCTTTAACCCTTTCACACTGTGTAACCCGGACGGTGATTTACTTTCAGTCTCACTCTGCTATTCCTGCTCTTTAACCCTTTCACACGGTGTAACCCGGACGGTGATTTACTCTCTGTCTCACTCTGCTATTCCTGCTCTTTAACCCTTTCACTCGGTGTAACACAGACGGTGATTTACTCTCAGTCTCACTATGCTATTCCTGCTCTTTAACCCTTTCACACTGTGTAACCCGGACGGTGATTTACTCTCTGTCTCACTCTGCTATTCCTGCTCTTTAACCCTTTCACTCGGTGTAACACAGACGGTGATTTACTCTCGGTCTCACTCTGCTCTTCCTGCTCTTTAACCCTTTCACACGGTGTAACACAGACGGTGATTTACTCTCAGTCTCACTCTGCTATTCCTGCTCTTTAACCCTTTCACACGGTGCAACACAGACGGTGATTTACTCTCAGTCTCACTATGCTATTCCTGCTCTTTAACCCTTTCACACTGTGTAACCCAGACGGTGATTTACTCTCAGGCTCACTCTGCTATTCCTGCTCTTTAACCCTTTCACACTGTGTAACTCAGACGGTGATTTACTCTCAGTCTCACTCTACTATTCCTGCTCTTTAACCATTTCACACTGTGTTAACCGGACGGTGGTTTACTCTCGGTCTCACTCTGCTCTTCCTGCTCTTTAACCCTTTCACACTGTGTAACACAGACGGTGGTTTAATCTCTCTCTCACTCTGCTATTCCTGCTCTTTAACCCTTTCACACTGTGTAACCCGGACGGTGATTTACTCTCAGGCTCACTCTGCTATTCCTGCTCTTTAACCCTTTCACACTGTGTAACTCAGACGGTGATTTACTCTCAGTCTCACTCTACTATTCCTGCTCTTTAACCATTTCACACTGTGTTAACCGGACGGTGATTTACTCTCGGTCTCACTCTACTATTCCTGCTCTTTAACCCTTTAACACTGTGTTAACCGGACGGTGGTTTAATCTCGGTCTCACTCTGCTATTCCTGCTCTTTAACCCTTTCACACTGTGTAACGCGGACGGTGATTTACTCTCAGTCTCACTCTGCTATTCCTGCTCTTTAACCCTTTCACACTGTGTAACCCGGACGGTGATTTACTCTCAGTCTCACTCTGCTATTCCTGCTCTTTAACCCTTTCACACGGTGTAACCCGGACGGTGATTTACTCTCTGTCTCACTCTGCTATTCCTGCTCTTTAACCCTTTCACGCGGTGGAACACAGACGGTGATTTACTCTCAGTCTCACTATGCTATTCCTGCTCTTTAACCCTTTCACACTGTGTAACCCGGACGGTGATTTACTCTCAGTCTCACTCTGCTATTCCTGCTCTTTAACCCTTTCACACTGTGTAACCCGGACGGTGATTTACTCTCAGTCTCACTCTGCTATTCCTGCTCTTTAACCCTTTCATACGGTGTAACCCGGACGGTGATTTACTCTCTGTCTCACTCTGCTATTCCTGCTCTTTAACCCTTTCACTCGGTGTAACACAGACGGTGATTTACTCTCGGTCTCACTCTGCTATTCCTGCTCTTTAACCCTTTCACTCGGTGTAACACAGACGGTGATTTACTCTCAGTCTCACTATGCTATTCCTGCTCTTTAAACCTTTCACACTGTGTAACCCGGACGGTGATTTACTCTCTGTCTCACTCTGCTATTCCTGCTCTTTAACCCTTTCACTCGGTGTAACACTGACGGTGATTTACTCTCGGTCTCACTCTGCTCTTCCTGCTCTTTAACCCTTCCACACGGTGTAACACAGACGGTGATTTACTCTCAGTCTCACTCTGCTATTCCTGCTCTTTAACCCTTTCACACGGTGCAACACAGACGGTGATTTACTCTCAGTCTCACTGTGCTCTTCCTGCTCTTTAACCCTTCCACACGGTGTAACACAGACGGTGATTTACTCTCAGTCTCACTCTGCTATTCATGCTCTTTAACCCTTTCACTCGGTGTAACACTGACGGTGATTTACTCTCGGTCTCACTCTGCTCTTCCTGCTCTTTAACCCTTCCACACGGTGTAACACAGACGGTGATTTACTCTCAGTCTCACTCTGCTATTCCTGCTCTTTAACCCTTTCACACGGTGCAACACAGACGGTGATTTACTCTCGGTCTCACTCTGCTATTCCTGCTCTTTAACCCTTTCACACTGTGTAACCCGGACGGTGATTTACCATCTGTCTCACTCTGCTGTTCCTGCTCTTTAACCCTTTCACACGGTGTAACACAGATGGTGGTTCACTCTCGGTCTCACTCTGCTCTTCCTGCTCTTTAACCCTTTCACACTGTGTTACCTGGACGGTGATTTACTCTCAGTCTCACTCTGCTATTCCTGCTCTTTACCCCTTTCACACTGTGTAACTCAGACGGTGGTTTACTCTGAGTCTCACTCTGCTATTCCTGCTCTTTAACCCTTTCACACTGTGTTACCCGGACTGTGATTTACTCTCAGTCTCACTCTGCTATTCCTGCTCTTCAACGCTTTCACACGGTGCAACACAGACGGTGATTTACTCTCAGTCTCACTATGCTATTCCTGCTCTTTAACCCTTTCACACTGTGTAACTCAGACGGTGATTTACTCTCAGGCTCACTCTGCTATTCCTGCTCTTTAACCCTTTCACACTGTGTTAACCGGACGGTGGTTTACTCTCGGTCTCACTCTGCTATTCCTGCTCTTTAACCCTTTCACACTGTGTAACACAGACGGTGGTTTAATCTCTCTCTCACTCTGCTATTCCTGCTCTTTAACCCTTTCACACTGTGTATCCCGGACGTTGATTTACTCTCAGGCTCACTCTGCTATTCCTGCTCTTTAACCCTTTCACACTGTGTAACTCAGACGGTGATTTACTCTCAGTCTCACTCTACTATTCCTGCTCTTTAACCCTTTCACACTGTGTTAACCGGACGGTGCTTTACTCTCAGTCTCACTCTGCTATTCCTGCTCTTTAACCCTTTCACACTTTGTAACCCGGACGGTGGTTCACTCTCAGTCTCACTCTGCTATTCCTGCTCTTTAACCCTTTCACACTGTGTAACCCGGACGGTGGTTTACTCTCGGTCTCACTCCGCTATTTCTGCTCTTTTGCCCTTTCACACTATGTCACCCAGACCGTGATTTACTCTCAGTCTCACTCTACAATTCCTGCTCTTTAACCCTTTCACACTGTGTAACCCGGTGGTGATTTACTCTCGGTCTCACACTGCTATTCCTGCTCTTTAACCCTTTCACACTGTGTATCCTGGACGATCATTTACTCTCAGTCTCACTCTACTATTCCTGCTCTTTAACCCTTTCACACTGTGTTAACCGGACGGTGGTTTACTCTCGGTCTCACTCTGCTATTCCTGCTCTTTAACCCTTTCACACTGTGTAACTCAGACGGTGATTTACTCTCAGTCTCACTCTACTATTCATGCTCTTTAACCATTTCACACTGTGTTAACCGGACGGTAATTTACTCTCGGTCTCACGCTGCTATTCCTGCTCTTTAAACCTTTCACACGGTGTATCCCGGACGTTCATTTACTCTCAGTCTCACTCTACTATTCCTGCTCTTTAACCATTTCACACTGCGTTAACCGGACGGTGCTTTACTCTCGGTCTCACTCTGCTATTCCTGCTCTTTAACCCTTTCACACTGTGCAACACAGATGGTGGTTTAATCTCTCTCTCACTCTGCTATTCCTGCTCTTTAACCCTTTCACACTGTGTAACCCGGACGGTGATTTACTCTCGGTCTCACTCTGCTATTCCTGCTCTTTAACCCTTTCACACTGTGTAACAGAGACGGTGGTTTAATCTCTCTCTCACTCTGCTATTCCTGCTCTTTAACCCTTTCACACTGTGTAACCCGGACGGTGATTTACTCTCAGTCTCACTCTGCTATTCCTGCTCTTTAACCCTTTCACACTGTGTAACCCGGACGGTGATTTACTCTCAGTCTCACTCTGCTATTCCTGCTCTTCAACCCTTTCACACGGTGTAACCCGGACGGTGATTTACTCTCTGTCTCACTCTGCTATTCCTGCTCTTTAACCCTTTCACTCGGTGTAACACAGACGGTGATTTACTCTCAGTCTCACTGTGCTATTCCTGCTCTTTAACCCTTTCACACTGTGTAACCCGGACGGTGATTTACTCTCTGTCTCACTCTGCTATTCCTGCTCTTTAACCCTTTCACTCGGTGTAACACAGACGGTGATTTACTCTCTGTCTCACTCTGCTCTTCCTGCTCTTTAACCCTTTCACACGGTGTAACACAGACGGTGATTTACTCTCAGTCTCACTCTGCTATTCCTGCTCTTTAACCCTTTCACACGGTGCAACACAGACGGTGATTTACTCTCAGTCTCACTATGCTATTCCTGCTCTTTAACCCTTTCACACTGTGTAACCCAGACGGTGATTTACTCTCAGGCTCACTCTGCTATTCCTGCTTTTTAACCCTTTCACACTGTGTAACTCAGACGGTGATTTACTCTCAGTCTCACTCTACTATTCCTGCTCTTTAACCATTTCACACTGTGTTAACCGGACGGTGGTTTACTCTCGGTCTCACTCTGCTATTCCTGCTCTTTAACCCTTTCACACTGTGTAACACAGACGGTGGTTTAATCTCTCTCTCACTCTGCTATTCCTGCTCTTTAACCCTTTCACACTGTGTAACCCGGACGGTGATTTACTCTCAGGCTCACTCTGCTATTCCTGCTCTTTAACTCTTTCACACTGTGTAACTCAGACGGTGATTTACTCTCAGTCTCACTCTACTATTCCTGCTCTTTAACCCTTTCACACTGTGTAACGCGGACGGTGATTTACTCTCAGTCTCACTCTGCTATTCCTGCTCTTTAACCCTTTCACACTGTGTAACCCGGACGGTGATTTACTCTCAGTCTCACTCTGCTATTCCTGCTCTTTAACCCTTTCACACGGTGTAACCCGGACGGTGATTTACTCTCTGTCTCACTCTGCTATTCCTGCTCTTTAACCCTTTCACGCGGTGGAACACAGACGGTGATTTACTCTCAGTCTCACTATGCTATTCCTGCTCTTTAACCCTTTCACACTGTGTAACCCGGACGGTGATTTACTCTCAGTCTCACTCTGCTATTCCTGCTCTTTAACCCATTCACACTGTGTAACCCGGACGGTGATTTACTCTCAGTCTCACTCTGCTATTCCTGCTCTTTAACCCTTTCACACGGTGTAACCCGGACGGTGATTTACTCTCTGTCTCACTCTGCTATTCCTGCTCTTTAACCCTTTCACTCGGTGTAACACAGACGGTGATTTACTCTCGGTCTCACTCTGCTATTCCTCCTCTTTAACCCTTTCACACTGTGTAACTCAGACGGTGATTTACTCTCAGTCTCACTATGCTATTCCTGCTCTTTAACCCTTTCACACTGTGTAACCCGGACGGTGATTTACTCTCTGTCTCACTCTGCTATTCCTGCTCTTTAACCCTTTCACTCGGTGTAACACTGACGGTGATTTACTCTCGGTCTCACTCTGCTCTTCCTGCTCTTTAACCCTTTCACACGGTGTAACACAGATGGTGGTTCACTCTCGGTCTCACTCTGCTCTTCCTGCTCTTTAACCCTTTCACACTGTGTTACCTGGACGGTGATTTACTCTCAGTCTCACTCTGCTATTCCTGCTCTTTACCCCTTTCACACTGTGTAACTCAGACGGTGGTTTACTCTGAGTCTCACTCTGCTATTCCTGCTCTTTAACCCTTTCACACTGTGTTACCCGGACTGTGATTTACTCTCAGTCTCACTCTGCAATTCCTGCTCTTCAACCCTTTCACACGGTGTAACACAGACGGTGATTTACTCTCAGTGTCACTCTGCTATTCCTGCTCTTTAACCCTTTCACACGGTGTAACCCAGACAGTGGTTTACTCTGAGTCTCACTCTACTATTCCTGCTCTTTAACCCTTTCACACGGTGTAACCCAGACGGTGATTTACTCTCGGTCTCAATCTGCTATTCCTGCTCTTTAACCCTTTCACACTGTGTAACCCGGACGGTGATTTACTCTCAGTCTGACTCTGCTATTCCTGCTCTTTAACCCTTTCACACCGTGCAACACAGACGGTGATTTACTCTCGGTCTCACTCTGCTATTCCTGCTCTTTAACCCTTTCACACTGTGTAACTCAGACGGTGATTTACTCTCGGTCTCACTCTGCTATTCCTGCTCTTTAACCCTTTCACACTGTGTTAACCGGACGGTGGTTTACTCTCGGTCTCACTCTGCTATTCCTGCTCTTTAACCCTTTCACACGGTGTAACCCAGACGGTGATTTACTCTCGGTCTCACTCTGCTCTTCCTGCTCTTTAACCCTTTCACACTATGTAACCCGGACGGTGATTTACTCTCAGTCTCACTCCGCTATTCCTGCTCTTTAACCCTTTCACACTGTGTAACCCGGACGGTGGTTTACTCTCGGTCTCACTCTGCTATTCCTGCTCTTTAACCCTTTCACACTGTGTTACCTGGACTGTGATTTACTCTCGGTCTCACTCTGCTATTCCTGCTCTTTAACCCTTTCACACGGTGTATCCCGGACGGTGATTTACTCTCAGTCTCACTCTACTATTCCTGCTCTTTAACCCTTTCACACTATGTAACTCGGACGGTGATTTACTCTCAGTCTCACTCTGCTATTCCTGCTCTTTAACCCTTTCACACTGTGTAACCCGGACGTTGGTTTACTCTCTGTCTCACTCTGCTATTCCTGCTCTTTAACCCTTTCACACTGTGTTACCTGGACGGTGATTTACTCTCAGTCTCACTCTGCTATTCCTGCTCTTTAACCCTTTCACACTGTGTAACTCAGATGGTGATTTACTCTCAGTCTCACTCTGCTATTCCTGCTCTTTAACCCTTTCACACTATGTAACTCGGACGGTGGTTTACTCTCACTCTCACTCTACTATTCCTGCTCTTTAACCCTTTCACACTATGTAACTCGGACGGTGGTTTACTCTCTGTCTCACTCTGCTATTCCTGCTCTTTAACCCTTTCACACTGTGTAACTCAGAATTTGATTTACTCTTGGTCTCACTCTGCTATTCCTGCTCTTTAACCCTTTCACACTGTGTTAACCGGACGGTGGTTTACTCTCGGTCTCACTCTGCTATTCCTTCTCTTTAACCCTTTCACACTTTGTAACCCAGAGGGTGATTTAGTCTCGGTCTCACTCTGCTATTCCTGCTCTTTAACCCTTTCACACTGTGTTAACCGGACGGTGGTTTACTCTCGGTCTCAATCTACTATTCCTGCTCTTTACCCCTTTCACACTTGGTAACCCGGACGGTGATTTACTCTCGGTCTCACTCTGCTATTCCTGCTCTTTAACCCTTTCACACTGTGTAACTCAGACGGTGATTTACTCTCAGTCTCACTCTGCTATTCCTGCTCTTTAACCCTTTCACACTGTGTAACCCGGACGGTGATTTACTCTCTGTCTCACTCTGCTATTCCTGCTCTTTAACCCTTTCACACCGTGCAACACAGACGGTGATTTACTCTCGGTCTCACTCTGCTATTCCTGCTCTTTAACCCTTTCACACTGTGTAACTCAGACGGTGATTTACTCTCGGTCTCACTCTGCTATTCCTGCTCTTTAACCCTTTCACACTGTGTTAACCGGACGGTGGTTTACTCTCTGTCTCACTCTGCTATTCCTGCTCTTTAACCTTTTCACTCGGTGTAACACAGACGGTGATTTACTCTCGGTCTCACTCTGCTCTTCCTGCTCTTTAACCCTTTCACACTGTGTAACACAGACGGTGATTTACTCACAGTCTCACTCTGCTATTCCTGCTCTTTAACCCTTTCACACTGTGTTAATCGGACGGTGGTTTACTCTGAGTCTCACTCTGCTATTCCTGCTCTTTAACCCTTTCACACTGTGTTAACCGGACGAGGTTTACTCTCGGTCTCACTCTGCTCTTCCTGCTCTTTAACCCTTTCACACTATGTAACCCAGACGGTGATTTACTCTCAGTCTCACTCTACTATTCCTGCTGTTAAACCCTTTCACACTGTGTTAAGCGGACAGTGATTTACTCTCAGTCTCACTCTGTTAATCCTGCTCTTTAACCCTTTCACACTGTGCAACTCAGACGGTGATTTACTCTCAGTCTCACTCTGCTATTCCTGCTCTTTAACCCTTTCACACTGTGTAACTTAGGCGGTGATTTACTCTCGGTCTCACTCTGCTATTCCTGCTCTTTAACCCTTTCACACTGTGTTAACTGGACGGTGGTTTAATGTCGGTCTCACGCTGCTATTCCTGCTCTTTAACCCATTCACACTGTGTTAACCGGACGGTGATTTACTCTCAGTCTCACTCTGCTATTCCTGCTCTTTAACCCTTTCACACGGTGTAACCCGGACGGTGATTTACTCTCTGTCTCACTCTGCTATTCCTGCTCTTTAACCCTTTCACTCGGTGTAACACAGACGGTGATTTACTCTCGGTCTCACTCTGCTATTCCTCCTCTTTAACCCTTTCACACTGTGTAACTCAGACGGTGATTTACTCTCAGTCTCACTATGCTATTCCTGCTCTTTAACCCTTTCACACTGTGTAACCCGGACGGTGATTTACTCTCTGTCTCACTCTGCTATTCCTGCTCTTTAACCCTTTCACTCGGTGTAACACTGACGGTGATTTACTCTCGGTCTCACTCTGCTCTTCCTGCTCTTTAACCCTTTCACTCGGTGTAACACAGACGGTGATTTACTCTCAGTCTCACTATGCTATTCCTGCTCTTTAACCCTTTCACACTGTGTAACCCGGACGGTGATTTACTCTCTGTGTCACTCTGCTATTCCTGCTCTTTAACCCTTTCACTCGGTGAACACTGACGGTGATTTACTGTCGGTCTCACTCTGCTCTTCCTGCTCTTTAACCCTTCCACACGGTGTAACACTGACGGTGATTTACTCTCGGTCTCACTCTGCTCTTCCTGCTCTTTAACCCTTCCACACGGTGTAACACAGACGGTGATTTACTCTCAGTCTCACTCTGCTATTCCTGCTCTTTACCCCTTTCACACGGTGCAACACAGACGGTGATTTACTCTCGGTCTCACTCTGCTATTCCTGCTCTTTAACCCTTTCACACTGTGTAACCCGGACGGTGATTTACTCTCAGTCTCACTATGCTATTCCTGCTCTTTACCCCTTTCACACTGTGTAACTCAGACGGTGGTTTACTCTGAGTCTCACTCTGCTATTCCTGCTCTTTAACCCTTTCACACTGTGTTACCCGGACTGTGATTTACTCTCAGTCTCACTCTGCAATTCCTGCTCTTCAACCCTTTCACACGGTGTAACACAGACGGTGATTTACTCTCAGTGTCACTCTGCTATTCCTGCTCTTTAACCCTTTCACACGGTGTAACCCAGACAGTGGTTTACTCTGAGTCTCACTCTACTATTCCTGCTCTTTAACCCTTTCACACGGTGTAACCCAGACGGTGATTTACTCTCGGTCTCAATCTGCTATTCCTGCTCTTTAACCCTTTCACACTGTGTAACCCGGACGGTGATTTACTCTCAGTCTGACTCTGCTATTCCTGCTCTTTAACCCTTTCACACCGTGCAACACAGACGGTGATTTACTCTCGGTCTCACTCTGCTATTCCTGCTCTTTAACCCTTTCACACTGTGTAACTCAGACGGTGATTTACTCTCGGTCTCACTCTGCTATTCCTGCTCTTTAACCCTTTCACACTGTGTTAACCGGACGGTGGTTTACTCTCGGTCTCACTCTGCTATTCCTGCTCTTTAACCCTTTCACACGGTGTAACCCAGACGGTGATTTACTCTCGGTCTCACTCTGCTCTTCCTGCTCTTTAACCCTTTCACACTATGTAACCCGGACGGTGATTTACTCTCAGTCTCACTCCGCTATTCCTGCTCTTTAACCCTTTCACACTGTGTAACCCGGACGGTGGTTTACTCTCGGTCTCACTCTGCTATTCCTGCTCTTTAACCCTTTCACACTGTGTTACCCGGACTGGGATTTACTCTCGGTCTCACTCTGCTATTCCTGCTCTTTAACCCTTTCACACGGTGTATCCCGGACGGTGATTTACTCTCAGTCTCACTCTACTATTCCTGCTCTTTAACCCTTTCACACTATGTAACTCGGACGGTGATTTACTCTCAGTCTCACTCTGCTATTCCTGCTCTTTAACCCTTTCACACTGTGTTACCTGGACGGTGATTTACTCTCAGTCTCACTCTGCTATTCCTGCTCTTTAACCCTTTCACACTGTGTAACTCAGATGGTGATTTACTCTCAGTCTCACTCTGCTATTCCTGCTCTTTAACCCTTTCACACTATGTAACTCGGACGGTGGTTTACTCTCACTCTCACTCTACTATTCCTGCTCTTTAACCCTTTCACACTATGTAACACGGACGGTGGTTTACTCTCTGTCTCACTCTGCTATTCCTGCTCTTTAACCCTTTCACACTGTGTAACTCAGAATTTGATTTACTCTTGGTCTCACTCTGCTATTCCTGCTCTTTAACCCTTTCACACTGTGTTAACCGGACGGTGGTTTACTCTCGGTCTCACTCTGCTATTCCTTCTCTTTAACCCTTTCACACTTTGTAACCCAGAGGGTGATTTAGTCTCGGTCTCACTCTGCTATTCCTGCTCTTTAACCCTTTCACACTGTGTTAACCGGACGGTGGTTTACTCTCGGTCTCAATCTACTATTCCTGCTCTTTACCCCTTTCACACTTGGTAACCCGGACGGTGATTTACTCTCGGTCTCACTCTGCTATTCCTGCTCTTTAACCCTTTCACACTGTGTAACTCAGACGGTGATTTACTCTCAGTCTCACTCTGCTATTCCTGCTCTTTAACCCTTTCACACTGTGTAACCCGGACGGTGATTTACTCTCTGTCTCACTCTGCTATTCCTGCTCTTTAACCCTTTCACACCGTGCAACACAGACGGTGATTTACTCTCGGTCTCACTCTGCTATTCCTGCTCTTTAACCCTTTCACACTGTGTAACTCAGACGGTGATTTACTCTCGGTCTCACTCTGCTATTCCTGCTCTTTAACCCTTTCACACTGTGTTAACCGGACGGTGGTTTACTCTCTGTCTCACTCTGCTATTCCTGCTCTTTAACCTTTTCACTCGGTGTAACACAGACGGTGATTTACTCTCGGTCTCACTCTGCTCTTCCTGCTCTTTAACCCTTTCACACTATGTAACCCAGACGGTGATTTACTCTCAGTCTCACTCTACTATTCCTGCTGTTAAACCCTTTCACACTGTGTTAAGCGGACAGTGATTTACTCTCAGTCTCACTCTGTTAATCCTGCTCTTTAACCCTTTCACACTGTGCAACTCAGACGGTGATTTACTCTCAGTCTCACTCTGCTATTCCTGCTCTTTAACCCTTTCACACTGTGTAACTTAGGCGGTGATTTACTCTCGGTCTCACTCTGCTATTCCTGCTCTTTAACCCTTTCACACTGTGTTAACTGGACGGTGGTTTACTGTCGGTCTCACGCTGCTATTCCTGCTCTTTAACCCATTCACACTGTGTTAACCGGACAGTGGTTTACTCTCGGTCTCACTCTGCTATTCCTGCTCTTTAACCCTTTCACACGGTGTAACACAGATGGTGATTTACTCTCAGTCTCACTCTGCTATTCCTGCTCTTTAACCCTTTCACACTGTGTAACCCGGACGGTGATTTACTCTCAGTCTCACTCTGCTATTCCTGCTCTTTAACCCTTTCACACGGTGTAACCCGGACGGTGATTTACTCTCTGTCTCACTCTGCTATTCCTGCTCTTTAACCCTTTCACTCGGTGTAACACAGGCGGTGATTTACTCTCGGTCTCACTCTGCTATTCCTGCTCTTTAACCCTTTCACTCGGTGTAACACAGACGGTGATTTACTCTCAGTCTCACTCTGCTATTCCTGCTCTTTAACCCTTTCACACAGTGCAACACAGACGGTGATTTACTCTCAGTCTCACTCTGCTCTTCCTGCTCTTTAACCCTTCCACACGGTGTAACACAGACGGTGATTTACTCTCAGTCTCACTCTGCTATTCCTGCTCTTTAACCCTTTCACTCGGTGTAACACTGACGGTGATTTACTCTCGGTCTCACTCTGCTCTTCCTGCTCTTTAACCCTTCCACACGGTGTAACACAGACGGTGATTTACTCTCAGTCTCACTCTGCTATTCCTGCTCTTTAACCCTTTCACACGGTGCAACACAGACGGTGATTTACTCTCGGTCTCACTCCGCTATTCCTGCTCTTTAACCCTTTCACACTGTGTTAACCGGACGAGGTTTACTCTCGGTCTCACTCTGCTCTTCCTGCTCTTTAACCCTTTCACACTATGTAACCCAGACGGTGATTTACTCTCAGTCTCACTCTACTATTCCTGCTGTTAAACCCTTTCACACTGTGTTAAGCGGACAGTGATTTACTCTCAGTCTCACTCTGTTAATCCTGCTCTTTAACCCTTTCACACTGTGCAACTCAGACGGTGATTTACTCTCAGTCTCACTCTGCTATTCCTGCTCTTTAACCCTTTCACACTGTGTAACTTAGGCGGTGATTTACTCTCGGTCTCACTCTGCTATTCCTGCTCTTTAACCCTTTCACACTGTGTTAACTGGACGGTGGTTTACTGTCGGTCTCACGCTGCTATTCCTGCTCTTTAACCCATTCACACTGTGTTAACCGGACAGTGGTTTACTCTCGGTCTCACTCTGCTATTCCTGCTCTTTAACCCTTTCACACTGTGTAACCCGGACGGTGATTTACTCTCAGTCTCACTCTGCTATTCCTGCTCTTTAACCCTTTCACACGGTGTAACCCGGACGGTGATTTACTCTCTGTCTCACTCTGCTATTCCTGCTCTTTAACCCTTTCACTCGGTGTAACACAGACGGTGATTTACTCTCGGTCTCACTCTGCTATTCCTGCTCTTTAACCCTTTCACTCGGTGTAACACAGACGGTGATTTACTCTCAGTCTCACTCTGCTATTCCTGCTCTTTAACCCTTTCACACGGTGCAACACAGACGGTGATTTACTCTCAGTCTCACTCTGCTCTTCCTGCTCTTTAACCCTTCCACACGGTGTAACACAGACGGTGATTTACTCTCAGTCTCACTCTACTATTCCTGCTGTTAAACCCTTTCACACTGTGTTAAGCGGACAGTGATTTACTCTCAGTCTCACTCTGTTAATCCTGCTCTTTAACCCTTTCACACTGTGCAACTCAGACGGTGATTTACTCTCAGTCTCACTCTGCTATTCCTGCTCTTTAACCCTTTCACACTGTGTAACTTAGGCGGTGATTTACTCTCGGTCTCACTCTGCTATTCCTGCTCTTTAACCCTTTCAAACTGTGTTACCTGGACGGTGATTTACTCTCAGTCTCACTCTGCTATTCCTGCTCTTTAACCCTTTCACACTGTGTAACTCAGACGGTGATTTACTCTCAGTCTCACTCTGCTATTCCTGCTCTTTAACCCTTTCACACGGTGTAACCTGGACGGTGATTTACTCTCTGTCTCACTCTGCTATTCCTGCTCTTTAACCCTTTCACTCGGTGTAACACAGACGGTGATTTACTCTCGGTCTCACTCTGCTATTCCTCCTCTTTAACCCTTTCACACTGTGTTACCTGGACGGTGATTTACTCTCAGTCTCACTATGCTATTCCTGCTCTTTAACCCTTTCACACTGTGTAACCCGGACGGTGATTTACTCTCTGTCTCACTCTGCTATTCCTGCTTTTAACCCTTTCACTCGGTGTAACACTGACGGTGATTTACTCTCGGTCTCACTCTGCTCTTCCTGCTCTTTAACCCTTTCACTCGGTGTAACACAGACGGTGATTTACTCTCAGTCTCACTATGCTATTCCTGCTCTTTAACCCTTTCACACTGTGTAACCCAGACGGTGATTTACTCTATGTGTCACTCTGCTATTCCTGCTCTTTAACCCTTTCACTCGGTGAACACTGACGGTGATTTACTGTCGGTCTCACTCTGCTCTTCCTGCTCTTTAACCCTTCCACACGGTGTAACACAGACGGTGATTTACTCTCAGTCTCACTCTGCTCTTCCTGCTCTTTAACCCTTCCACACGGTGTAACACTGACGGTGATTTACTCTCGGTCTCACTCTGCTCTTCCTGCTCTTTAACCCTTCCACACGGTGTAACACAGACGGTGATTTACTCTCAGTCTCACTCTGCTATTCCTGCTCTTTACCCCTTTCACACGGTGCAACACAGACGGTGATTTACTCTCGGTCTCACTCTGCTATTCCTGCTCTTTAACCCTTTCACACTGTGTAACCCGGACGGTGATTTACCATCTGTCTCACTCTGCTGTTCCTGCTCTTTAACCCTTTCACACGGTGTAACACAGATGGTGGTTCACTCTCGGTCTCACTCTGCTCTTCCTGCTCTTTAACCCTTTCACACTGTGTTACCTGGACGGTGATTTACTCTCAGTCTCACTCTGCTATTCCTGCTCTTTACCCCTTTCACACTGTGTAACTCAGACGGTGGTTTACTCTCAGTCTCACTCTGCAATTCCTGCTCTTCAACCCTTTCACACGGTGTAACACAGACGGTGATTTACTCTCAGTGTCACTCTGCTATTCCTGCTCTTTAACCCTTTCACACGGTGTAACCCAGACAGTGGTTTACTCTGAGTCTCACTCTACTATTCCTGCTCTTTAACCCTTTCACACGGTGTAACCCAGACGGTGATTTACTCTCGGTCTCAATCTGCTATTCCTGCTCTTTAACCCTTTCACACTGTGTAACCCGGACGGTGATTTACTCTCAGTCTGACTCTGCTATTCCTGCTCTTTAACCCTTTCACACCGTGCAACACAGACGGTGATTTACTCTCGGTCTCACTCTGCTATTCCTGCTCTTTAACCCTTTCACACTGTGTAACTCAGACGGTGATTTACTCTCGGTCTCACTCTGCTATTCCTGCTCTTTAACCCTTTCACACTGTGTTAACGGGACGGTGGTTTACTCTCGGTCTCACTCTGCTATTCCTGCTCTTTAACCCTTTCACACGGTGTAACCCAGACGGTGATTTACTCTCGGTCTCACTCTGCTCTTCCTGCTCTTTAACCCTTTCACACTATGTAACCCGGACGGTGATTTACTCTCAGTCTCACTCCGCTATTCCTGCTCTTTAACCCTTTCACACTGTGTAACCCGGACGGTGGTTTACTCTCGGTCTCACTCTGCTATTCCTGCTCTTTAACCCTTTCACACTGTGTTACCCGGACTGTGATTTACTCTCGGTCTCACTCTGCTATTCCTGCTCTTTAACCCTTTCACACGGTGTATCCCGGACGGTGATTTACTCTCAGTCTCACTCTACTATTCCTGCTCTTTAACCCTTTCACACTATGTAACTCGGACGATGATTTACTCTCAGTCTCACTCTGCTATTCCTGCTCTTTAACCCTTTCACACTGTGTAACCCGGACGTTGGTTTACTCTCTGTCTCACTCTGCTATTCCTGCTCTTTAACCCTTTCACACTGTGTTACCTGGACGGTGATTTACTCTCAGTCTCACTCTGCTATTCCTGCTCTTTAACCCTTTCACACTGTGTAACTCAGATGGTGATTTACTCTCAGTCTCACTCTGCTATTCCTGCTCTTTAACCCTTTCACACTATGTAACTCGGACGGTGGTTTACTCTCACTCTCACTCTACTATTCCTGCTCTTTAACCCTTTCACACTATGTAACACGGACGGTGGTTTACTCTCTGTCTCACTCTGCTATTCCTGCTCTTTAACCCTTTCACACTGTGTAACTCAGAATTTGATTTACTCTTGGTCTCACTCTGCTATTCCTGCTCTTTAACCCTTTCACACTGTGTTAACCGGACGGTGGTTTACTCTCGGTCTCACTCTGCTATTCCTTCTCTTTAACCCTTTCACACTTTGTAACCCAGAGGGTGATTTAGTCTCGGTCTCACTCTGCTATTCCTGCTCTTTAACCCTTTCACACTGTGTTAACCGGACGGTGGTTTACTCTCGGTCTCAATCTACTATTCCTGCTCTTTACCCCTTTCACACTTGGTAACCCGGACGGTGATTTACTCTCGGTCTCACTCTGCTATTCCTGCTCTTTAACCCTTTCACACTGTGTAACTCAGACGGTGATTTACTCTCAGTCTCACTCTGCTATTCCTGCTCTTTAACCCTTTCACACTGTGTAACCCGGACGGTGATTTACTCTCTGTCTCACTCTGCTATTCCTGCTCTTTAACCCTTTCACACCGTGCAACACAGACGGTGATTTACTCTCGGTCTCACTCTGCTATTCCTGCTCTTTAACCCTTTCACACTGTGTAACTCAGACGGTGATTTACTCTCGGTCTCACTCTGCTATTCCTGCTCTTTAACCCTTTCACACTGTGTTAACCGGACGGTGGTTTACTCTCTGTCTCACTCTGCTATTCCTGCTCTTTAACCTTTTCACTCGGTGTAACACAGACGGTGATTTACTCTCGGTCTCACTCTGCTCTTCCTGCTCTTTAACCCTTTCACACTGTGTAACACAGACGGTGATTTACTCACAGTCTCACTCTGCTATTCCTGCTCTTTAACCCTTTCACACTGTGTTAATCGGACGGTGGTTTACTCTGAGTCTCACTCTGCTATTCCTGCTCTTTAACCCTTTCACACTGTGTTAACCGGACGAGGTTTACTCTCGGTCTCACTCTGCTCTTCCTGCTCTTTAACCCTTTCACACTATGTAACCCAGACGGTGATTTACTCTCAGTCTCACTCTACTATTCCTGCTGTTAAACCCTTTCACACTGTGTTAAGCGGACAGTGATTTACTCTCAGTCTCACTCTGTTAATCCTGCTCTTTAACCCTTTCACACTGTGCAACTCAGACGGTGATTTACTCTCAGTCTCACTCTGCTATTCCTGCTCTTTAACCCTTTCACACTGTGTAACTTAGGCGGTGATTTACTCTCGGTCTCACTCTGCTATTCCTGCTCTTTAACCCTTTCACACTGTGTTAACTGGACGGTGGTTTACTGTCGGTCTCACGCTGCTATTCCTGCTCTTTAACCCATTCACACTGTGTTAACCGGACAGTGGTTTACTCTCGGTCTCACTCTGCTATTCCTGCTCTTTAACCCTTTCACACGGTGTAACACAGATGGTGATTTACTCTCAGTCTCACTCTGCTATTCCTGCTCTTTAACCCTTTCACACTGTGTAACCCGGACGGTGATTTACTCTCAGTCTCACTCTGCTATTCCTGCTCTTTAACCCTTTCACACGGTGTAACCCGGACGGTGATTTACTCTCTGTCTCACTCTGCTATTCCTGCTCTTTAACCCTTTCACTCGGTGTAACACAGACGGTGATTTACTCTCGGTCTCACTCTGCTATTCCTGCTCTTTAACCCTTTCACTCGGTGTAACACAGACGGTGATTTACTCTCAGTCTCACTCTGCTATTCCTGCTCTTTAACCCTTTCACACAGTGCAACACAGACGGTGATTTACTCTCAGTCTCACTCTGCTCTTCCTGCTCTTTAACCCTTCCACACGGTGTAACACAGACGGTGATTTACTCTCAGTCTCACTCTGCTATTCCTGCTCTTTAACCCTTTCACTCGGTGTAACACTGACGGTGATTTACTCTCGGTCTCACTCTGCTCTTCCTGCACTTTAACCCTTCCACACGGTGTAACACAGACGGTGATTTACTCTCAGTCTCACTCTGCTATTCCTGCTCTTTAACCCTTTCACACGGTGCAACACAGACGGTGATTTACTCTCGGTCTCACTCCGCTATCCTGCTCTTTAACCCTTTCACACTGTGTTAACCGGACGAGGTTTACTCTCGGTCTCACTCTGCTCTTCCTGCTCTTTAACCCTTTCACACTATGTAACCCAGACGGTGATTTACTCTCAGTCTCACTCTACTATTCCTGCTGTTAAACCCTTTCACACTGTGTTAAGCGGACAGTGATTTACTCTCAGTCTCACTCTGTTAATCCTGCTCTTTAACCCTTTCACACTGTGCAACTCAGACGGTGATTTACTCTCAGTCTCACTCTGCTATTCCTGCTCTTTAACCCTTTCACACTGTGTAACTTAGGCGGTGATTTACTCTCGGTCTCACTCTGCTATTCCTGCTCTTTAACCCTTTCACACTGTGTTAACTGGACGGTGGTTTACTGTCGGTCTCACGCTGCTATTCCTGCTCTTTAACCCATTCACACTGTGTTAACCGGACAGTGGTTTACTCTCGCTCTCACTCTGCTATTCCTGCTCTTTAACCCTTTCACACGGTGTAACACAGATGGTGATTTACTCTCAGTCTCACTCTGCTATTCCTGCTCTTTAACCCTTTCACACTGTGTAACCCGGACGGTGATTTACTCTCAGTCTCACTCTGCTATTCCTGCTCTTTAACCCTTTCACACGGTGTAACCCGGACGGTGATTTACTCTCTGTCTCACTCTGCTATTCCTGCTCTTTAACCCTTTCACTCGGTGTAACACAGACGGTGATTTACTCTCGGTCTCACTCTGCTATTCCTGCTCTTTAACCCTTTCACTCGGTGTAACACAGACGGTGATTTACTCTCAGTCTCACTCTGCTATTCCTGCTCTTTAACCCTTTCACACGGTGCAACACAGACGGTGATTTACTCTCAGTCTCACTCTGCTCTTCCTGCTCTTTAACCCTTCCACACGGTGTAACACAGACGGTGATTTACTCTCAGTCTCACTCTGCTATTCCTGCTCTTTAACCCTTTCACTCGGTGTAACACTGACGGTGATTTACTCTCGGTCTCACTCTGCTCTTCCTGCTCTTTAACCCTTCCACACGGTGTAACACAGACGGTGATTTACTCTCAGTCTCACTCTGCTATTCCTGCTCTTTAACCCTTTCACACGGTGCAACACAGACGGTGATTTACTCTCAGTCTCACTCTGCTATTCCTGCTCTTTAACCCTTTCACACGGTGCAACACAGACGGTGATTTACTCTCGGTCTCACTCTGCTATTCCTGCTCTTTAACCCTTTCACACGGTGCAACACAGACGGTGATTTACTCTCGGTCTCACTCTGCTATTCCTGCTCTTTAACCCTTTCACACGGTGTAACACAGATGGTGGTTCACTCTCGGTCTCACTCTGCTCTTCCTGCTCTTTAACCCTTTCACACTGTGTTACCTGGACGGTGATTTACTCTCAGTCTCACTCTGCTATTCCTGCTCTTTACCCCTTTCACACTGTGTAACTCAGACGGTGGTTTACTCTGAGTCTCACTCTGCTATTCCTGCTCTTTAACCCTTTCACACTGTGTTACCCGGACTGTGATTTACTCTTAGTCTCACTCTGCTATTCCTGCTCTTCAACCCTTTCACACGGTGTAACACAGACGGTGATTTACTCTCAGTGTCACTCTGCTATTCCTGCTCTTTAACCCTTTCACACGGTGTATCCCAGACAGTGGTTTACTCTGAGTCTCACTCTACTATTCCTGCTCTTTAACCCTTTCACACGGTGTAACCCAGACGGTGATTTACTCTCGGTCTCACTCTGCTATCCTGCTCTTTAACCCTTTCACACTGTGTAACCCGGACGGTGATTTACTCTCAGTCTGACTCTGCTATTCCTGCTCTTTAACCCTTTCACACCGTGCAACACAGACGGTGATTTACTCTCGGTCTCACTCTGCTATTCCTGCTCTTTAACCCTTTCACACTGTGTAACTCAGACGGTGATTTACTCTCGGTCTCACTCTGCTATTCCTGCTCTTTAACCCTTTCACACTGTGTTAACCGGACGGTGGTTTACTCTCGGTCTCACTCTGCTATTCCTGCTCTTTAACCCTTTCACACGGTGTAACCCAGACGGTGATTTAATCTCGGTCTCACTCTGCTCTTCCTGCTCTTTAACCCTTTCACACTATGTAACCCGTACGGTGATTTACTCTCAGTCTCACTCCGCTATTCCTGCTCTTTAACCCTTTCACACTGTGTAACCCGGACGGTTGTTTACTCTCGGTCTCACTCTGCTATTCCTGCTCTTTAACCCTTTCACACTGTGTTACCCGGACTGTGATTTACTCTCGGTCTCACTCTGCTATTCCTGCTCTTTAACCCTTTCACACGGTGTATCCCGGACGGTGATTTACTCTCAGTCTCACTCTACTATTCCTGCTCTTTAACCCTTTCACACTATGTAACTCGGACGGTGATTTACTCTCAGTCTCACTCTGCTATTCCTGCTCTTTAACCCTTTCACACGGTGTAACCCGGACGTTGGTTTACTCTCTGTCTCACTCTGCTATTCCTGCTCTTTAACCCTTTCACACTGTGTTACCTGGACGGTGATTTACTCTCAGTCTCACTCTGCTATTCCTGCTCTTTAACCCTTTCACACTGTGTAACTCAGACGGTGATTTACTCTCAGTCTCACTCTGCTATTCCTGCTCTTTAACCCTTTCACACTATGTAACTCGGACGGTGGTTTACTCTCACTCTCACTCTACTATTCCTGCTCTTTAACCCTTTCACACTATGTAACTCGGACGGTGGTTTACTCTCTGTCTCACTCTGCTATTCCTGCTCTTTAACCCTTTCACACTGTGTAACTCAGAATTTGATTTACTCTTGGTCTCACTCTGCTATTCCTGCTCTTTAACCCTTTCACACTGTGTTAACCGGACGGTGGTTTACTCTCGGTCTCACTCTGCTATTCCTTCTCTTTAACCCTTTCACACTTTGTAACCCAGAGTGTGATTTAGTCTCGGTCTCACTCTGCTGTTCCTGCTCTTTAACCCTTTCACACTGTGTTAACCGGACGGTGGTTTACTCTCGGTCTCAATCTACTATTCCTGCTCTTTACCCCTTTCACACTTGGTAACCCGGACGGTGATTTACTCTCGGTCTCACTCTGCTATTCCTGCTCTTTAACCCTTTCACACTGTGTAACTCAGACGGTGATTTACTCTCAGTCTCACTCTGCTATTCCTGCTCTTTAACCCTTTCACACTGTGTAATCCGGACGGTGATTTACTCTCTGTCTCACTCTGCTATTCCTGCTCTTTAACCCTTTCACACCGTGCAACACAGACGGTGATTTACTCTCGGTCTCACTCTGCTATTCCTGCTCTTTAACCCTTTCACACTGTGTAACTCAGACGGTGATTTACTCTCGGTCTCACTCTGCTACTCCTGCTCTTTAACCCTTTCACACTGTGTTAACCGGACGGTGGTTTACTCTCTGTCTCACTCTGCTATTCCTGCTCTTTAACCTTTTCACTCGGTGTAACACAGACGGTGATTTACTCTCGGTCTCACTCTGCTCTTCCTGCTCTTTAACCCTTTCACACTGTGTAACACAGACGGTGATTTACTCACAGTCTCACTCTGCTATTCCTGCTCTTTAACCCTTTCACACTGTGTTAATCGGACGGTGGTTTACTCTGAGTCTCACTCTGCTATTCCTGCTCTTTAACCCTTTCACACTGTGTTAACCGGACGAGGTTTACTCTCGGTCTCACTCTGCTCTTCCTGCTCTTTCACCCTTTCACACTATGTAACCCAGACGGTGATTTACTCTCAGTCTCACTCTACTATTCCTGCTGTTAAACCCTTTCACACTGTGTTAAGCGGACAGTGATTTACTCTCAGTCTCACTCTGTTAATCCTGCTCTTTAACCCTTTCACACTGTGCAACTCAGACGGTGATTTACTCTCAGTCTCACTCTGCTATTCCTGCTCTTTAACCCTTTCACACTGTGAAACTTAGGCGGTGATTTACTCTCGGTCTCACTCTGCTATTCCTGCTCTTTAACCCTTTCACACTGTGTTAACTGGACGGTGATTTACTCTCAGTCTCACTCTGCTATTCCTGCTCTTTAACCCTTTCACACTGTGTAACCCGGACGGTGATTTACTCTCAGTCTCACTCTGCTATTCCTGCTCTTTAACCCTTTCACACGGTGTAACCCGGACGGTGATTTACTCTCTGTCTCACTCTGCTATTCCTGCTCTTTAACCCTTTCACTCGGTGTAACACAGACGGTGATTTACTCTCAGTCTCACTCTGCTCTTCCTGCTCTTTAACCCTTCCACACGGTGTAACACAGACGGTGATTTACTCTCAGTCTCACTCTGCTATTCCTGCTCTTTAACCCTTTCACTCGGTGTAACACTGACGGTGATTTACTCTCGGTCTCACTCTGCTCTTCCTGCTCTTTAACCCTTCCACACGGTGTAACACAGACGGTGATTTACTCTCAGTCTCACTCTGCTATTCCTGCTCTTTAACCCTTTCACACGGTGCAACACAGACGGTGATTTACTCTCGGTCTCACTCCGCTATTCCTGCTCTTTAACCCTTTCACACTGTGTAACCCGGACGGTGATTTACCATCTGTCTCACTCTGCTATTCCTGCTCTTTAACCCTATCACACGGTGTAACACAGATGGTGGTTCACTCTCGGTCTCACTCTGCTCTTCCTGCTCTTTAACCCTTTCACACTGTGTTACCTGGACGGTGATTTACTCTCAGTCTCACTCTGCTATTCCTGCTCTTTACCCCTTTCACACTGTGTAACTCAGACGGTGGTTTACTCTGAGTCTCACTCTGCTATTCCTGCTCTTTAACCCTTTCACACTGTGTTACCCGGACTGTGATTTACTCTCAGTCTCACTCTGCTATTCCTGCTCTTCAACCCTTTCACACGGTGTAACACAGACGGTGATTTACTCTCAGTGTCACTCTGCTATTCCTGCTCTTTAACCCTTTCACACGGTGTAACCCAGACAGTGGTTTACTCTGAGTCTCACTCTACTATTCCTGCTCTTTAACCCTTTCACACGGTGTAACCCAGACGGTGATTTACTCTCGGTCTCACTCTGCTATTCCTGCTCTTTAACCCTTTCACACTGTGTAACCCGGACGGTGATTTACTCTCAGTCTCACTCTGCTATTCCTGCTCTTTAACCCTTTCACACCGTGCAACACAGACGGTGATTTACTCTCGGTCTCACTCTGCTATTCCTGCTCTTTAACCCTTTCACACTGTGTAACTCAGACGGTGATTTACTCTCGGTCTCACTCTGCTATTCCTGCTCTTTAACCCTTTCACACTGTGTTAACCGGACGGTGGTTTACTCTCGGTCTCACTCTGCTATTCCTGCTCTTTAACCCTTTCACACGGTGTAACCCAGACGGTGATTTACTCTCGGTCTCACTCTGCTCTTCCTGCTCTTTAACCCTTTCACACTATGTAACCCGGACGGTGATTTACTCTCAGTCTCACTCCGCTATTCCTGCTCTTTAACCCTTTCACACTGTGTAACCCGGACGGTGGTTTACTCTCGGTCTCACTCTGCTATTCCTGCTCTTTAACCCTTTCACACTGTGTTACCCGGACTGTGATTTACTCTCGGTCTCACTCTGCTATTCCTGCTCTTTAACCCTTTCACACGGTGTATCCCGGACGGTGATTTACTCTCAGTCTCACTCTACTATTCCTGCTCTTTAACCCTTTCACACTATGTAATCGGACGGTGATTTACTCTCAGTCTCACTCTGCTATTCCTGCTCTTTAACCCTTTCACACTTTGTAACTCAGACGGTGTTTTACTCTCAGTCTCACTCCGCTATTCCTGCTCTTTAACCCTTTCACACTGTGTAACCCGGACGTTGGTTTACTCTCTGTCTCACTCTGCTATTCCTGCTCTTTAACCCTTTCACACTGTGTTACCTGGACGGTGATTTACTCTCAGTCTCACTCTGCTATTCCTGCTCTTTAACCCTTTCACACTGTGTAACCCGGACGGTGATTTACTCTCAGTCTCACTCCGCTATTCCTGCTCTTTAACCCTTTCACACTGTGTAACCCGGACGGTGGTTTACTCTCGGTCTCACTCTGCTATTCCTGCTCTTTAACCCTTTCACACTGTGTTACCCGGACTGTGATTTACTCTCGGTCTCACTCTGCTATTCCTGCTCTTTAACCCTTTCACACGGTGTATCCCGGACGGTGATTTACTCTCAGTCTCACTCTACTATTCCTGCTCTTTAACCCTTTCACACTATGTAACTCGGACGGTGATTTACTCTCAGTCTCACTCTGCTATTCCTGCTCTTTAACCCTTTCACACTTTGTAACTCAGACGGTGATTTACTCTCAGTCTCACTCCGCTATTCCTGCTCTTTAACCCTTTCACACTGTGTAACTCAGACGGTGATTTACTCTCGGTCTCACTCTGCTATTCCTGCTCTTTAACCCTTTCACACTGTGTTAACCGGACGGTGGTTTACTCTCGGTCTCACTCTGCTATTCCTGCTCTTTAACCCTTTCACACGGTGTAACCCAGACGGTGATTTACTCTCGGTCTCACTCTGCTCTTCCTGCTCTTTAACCCTTTCACACTATGTAACCCAGACGGTGATTTACTCTCAGTCTCACTCCGCTATTCCTGCTCTTTAACCCTTTCACACTGTGTAACCCGGACGGTGGTTTACTCTCGGTCTCACTCTGCTATTCCTGCTCTTTAACCCTTTCACACTGTGTTACCCGGACTGTGATTTACTCTCGGTCTCACTCTGCTATTCCTGCTCTTTAACCCTTTCACGCGGTGTATCCCGGACGGTGATTTACTCTCAGTCTCACTCTACTATTCCTGCTCTTTAACCCTTTCACACTATGTAACTCGGACGGTGATTTACTCTCAGTCTCACTCTGCTATTCCTGCTCTTTAACCCTTTCACACTGTGTAACCCGGACATTGGTTTACTCTCTGTCTCACTCTGCTATTCCTGCTCTTTAACCCTTTCACACTGTGTTACCTGGACGGTGATTTACTCTCAGTCTCACTCTGCTATTCCTGCTCTTTAACCCTTTCACACTGTGTAACTCAGACGGTGATTTACTCTCAGTCTCACTCTGCTATTCCTGCTCTTTAACCCTTTCACACTATGTAACTCGGACGGTGGTTTACTCTCACTCCCACTCTACTATTCCTGCTCTTTAACCCTTTCACACTATGTAACTCGGACGGTGGTTTACTCTCTGTCTCACTCTGCTATTCCTGCTCTTTAACCCTTTCACACTGTGTAACTCAGAATTTGATTTACTCTTGGTCTCACTCTGCTGTTCCTGCTCTTTAACCCTTTCACACTGTGTTAACCGGACGGTGGTTTACTCTCGGTCTCACTCTACTATTCCTGCTCTTTACCCCTTTCACACTTGGTAACCCGGACGGTGATTTACTCTCGGTCTCACTCTGCTATTCCTGCTCTTTAACCCTTTCACACTGTGTAACTCAGACGGTGATTTACTCTCGGTCTCACTCTGCTATTCCTGCTCTTTAACCCTTTCACACTGTGTTAACCGGACAGTGGTTTACTCTCGGTCTCACTCTGCTATTCCTGCTCTTTAACCCTTTCACACTGTGTAACTCAGACGGTGATTTACTCTCAGTCTCACTCTGCTATTCCTGCTCTTTATCCCTTTCACACTGTGTAACCCGGACGGTGATTTACTCTCTGTCTCACTCTGCTATTCCTGCTCTTTAACCCTTTCACACCGTGCAACACAGACGGTGATTTACTCTCGGTCTCACTCTGCTATTCCTGCTCTTTAACCCTTTCACACTGTGTAACTCAGACGGTGATTTACTCTCGGTCTCACTCTGCTATTCCTGCTCTTTAACCCTTTCACACTGTGTTAACCGGACGGTGGTTTACTCTCTGTCTCACTCTGCTATTCCTGCTCTTTAACCTTTTCACTCGGTGTAACACAGACGGTGATTTACTCTCGGTCTCACTCTGCTCTTCCTGCTCTTTAACCCTTTCACACTGTGTAACACAGACGGTGATTTACTCACAGTCTCACTCTGCTATTCCTGCTCTTTAACCCTTTCACACTGTGTTAATCGGACGGTGGTTTACTCTGAGTCTCACTCTGCTATTCCTGCTCTTTAACCCTTTCACACTGTGTTAACCGGACGAGGTTTACTCTCGGTCTCACTCTGCTCTTCCTGCTCTTTAACCCTTTCACACTATGTAACCCAGACGGTGATTTACTCTCAGTCTCACTCTACTATTCCTGCTGTTAAACCCTTTCACACTGTGGTAAGCGGACAGTGATTTACTCTCAGTCTCACTCTGTTAATCCTGCTCTTTAACCCTTTCACAATGTGCAATTCAGACGGTGATTTACTCTCAGTCTCACTCTGCTATTCCTGCTCTTTAACCCTTTCACACTGTGTAACTTAGGCGGTGATTTACTCTCGGTCTCACTCTGCTATTCCTGCTCTTTAACCCTTTCACACTGTGTTAACTGGACGGTGGTTTACTGTCGGTCTCACGCTGCTATTCCTGCTCTTTAACCCATTCACACTGTGTTAACCGGACAGTGGTTTACTCTCGGTCTCACTCTGCTATTCCTGCTCTTTAACCCTTTCACACTGTGTAACACAGATGGTGATTTACTCTCAGTCTCACTCTGCTATTCCTGCTCTTTAACCCTTTCACACTGTGTAACCCGGACGGTGATTTACTCTCAGTCTCACTCTGCTATTCCTGCTCTTTAACCCTTTCACACGGTGTAACCCGGACGGTGATTTACTCTCTGTCTCACTCTGCTATTCCTGCTCTTTAACCCTTTCACACGGTGCAACACAGACGGTGATTTACTCTCAGTCTCACTCTGCTCTTCCTGCTCTTTAACCCTTCCACACGGTGTAACACAGACGGTGATTTACTCTCAGTCTCACTCTGCTATTCCTGCTCTTTAACCCTTTCACACGGTGTAACACAGATGGTGGTTCACTCTCGGTCTCACTCTGCTCTTCCTGCTCTTTAACCCTTTCACACTGTGTTACCTGGACGGTGATTTACTCTCAGTCTCACTCTGCTATTCCTGCTCTTTACCCCTTTCACACTGTGTAACTCAGACGGTGGTTTACTCTGAGTCTCACTCTACTATTCCTGCTCTTTAACCCTTTCACACTGTGTTACCCGGACTGTGATTTACTCTCAGTCTCACTCTGCTATTCCTGCTCTTCAACCCTTTCACACGGTGTAACACAGACGGTGATTTACTCTCAGTGTCACTCTGCTATTCCTGCTCTTTAACCCTTTCACACGGTGTAACCCAGACAGTGGTTTACTCTGAGTCTCACTCTACTATTCCTGCTCTTTAACCCTTTCACACTGTGTAACACAGACGGTGATTTACTCACAGTCTCACTCTGCTATTCCTGCTCTTTAACCCTTTCACACTGTGTTAATCGGACGGTGGTTTACTCTGAGTCTCACTCTGCTATTCCTGCTCTTTAACCCTTTCACACTGTGTTAACCGGACGAGGTTTACTCTCGGTCTCACTCTGCTCTTCCTGCTCTTTAACCCTTTCACACTATGTAACCCAGACGGTGATTTACTCTCAGTCTCACTCTACTATTCCTGCTGTTAAACCCTTTCACACTGTGGTAAGCGGACAGTGATTTACTCTCAGTCTCACTCTGTTAATCCTGCTCTTTAACCCTTTCACAATGTGCAATTCAGACGGTGATTTACTCTCAGTCTCACTCTGCTATTCCTGCTCTTTAACCCTTTCACACTGTGTAACTTAGGCGGTGATTTACTCTCGGTCTCACTCTGCTATTCCTGCTCTTTAACCCTTTCACACTGTGTTAACTGGACGGTGGTTTACTGTCGGTCTCACGCTGCTATTCCTGCTCTTTAACCCATTCACACTGTGTTAACCGGACAGTGGTTTACTCTCGGTCTCACTCTGCTATTCCTGCTCTTTAACCCTTTCACACTGTGTAACACAGATGGTGATTTACTCTCAGTCTCACTCTGCTATTCCTGCTCTTTAACCCTTTCACACTGTGTAACCCGGACGGTGATTTACTCTCAGTCTCACTCTGCTATTCCTGCTCTTTAACCCTTTCACACGGTGTAACCCGGACGGTGATTTACTCTCTGTCTCACTCTGCTATTCCTGCTCTTTAACCCTTTCACACGGTGCAACACAGACGGTGATTTACTCTCAGTCTCACTCTGCTCTTCCTGCTCTTTAACACTTCCACACGGTGTAACACAGACGGTGATTTACTCTCAGTCTCACTCTGCTATTCCTGCTCTTTAACCCTTTCACACGGTGTAACACAGATGGTGGTTCACTCTCGGTCTCACTCTGCTCTTCCTGCTCTTTAACCCTTTCACACTGTGTTACCTGGACGGTGATTTACTCTCAGTCTCACTCTGCTATTCCTGCTCTTTACCCCTTTCACACTGTGTAACTCAGACGGTGGTTTACTCTGAGTCTCACTCTACTATTCCTGCTCTTTAACCCTTTCACACTGTGTTACCCGGACTGTGATTTACTCTCAGTCTCACTCTGCTATTCCTGCTCTTCAACCCTTTCACACGGTGTAACACAGACGGTGATTTACTCTCAGTGTCACTCTGCTATTCCTGCTCTTTAACCCTTTCACACGGTGTAACCCAGACAGTGGTTTACTCTGAGTCTCACTCTACTATTCCTGCTCTTTAACCCTTTCGCACGGTGTAACCCAGACGGTGATTTACTCTCGGTCTCACTCTGCTATTCCTGCTCTTTAACCCTTTCACACTGTGTAACCCGGACGGTGATTTACTCTCAGTCTGACTCTGCTATTCCTGCTCTTTAACCCTTTCACACCGTGCAACACAGACGGTGATTTACTCTCGGTCTCACTCTGCTATTCCTGCTCTTTAACCCTTTCACACTGTGTAACTCAGACGGTGATTTACTCTCGGTCTCACTCTGCTATTCCTGCTCTTTAACCCTTTCACACTGTGTTAACCGGACGGTGGTTTACTCTCGGTCTCACTCTGCTATTCCTGCTCTTTAACCCTTTCACACGGTGTAACCCAGACGGTGATTTACTCTCGGTCTCACTCTGCTCTTCCTGCTCTTTAACCCTTTCACACTATGTAACCCGGACGGTGATTTACTCTCAGTCTCACTCCGCTATTCCTGCTCTTTAACCCTTTCACACTGTGTAACCCGGACGGTGGTTTACTCTCGGTCTCACTCTGCTATTCCTGCTCTTTAACCCTTTCACACTGTGTTACCCGGACTGTGATTTACTCTCGGTCTCACTCTGCTATTCCTGCTCTTTAACCCTTTCACACGGTGTATCCCGGACGGTGATTTACTCTCAGTCTCACTCTACTATTCCTGCTCTTTAACCCTTTCACACTATGTAATCGGACGGTGATTTACTCTCAGTCTCACTCTGCTATTCCTGCTCTTTAACCCTTTCACACCTTGTAACTCAGACGGTGATTTACTCTCAGTCTCACTCCGCTATTCCTGCTCTTTAACCCTTTCACACTGTGTATCCCGGACGTTGGTTTACTCTCTGTCTCACTCTGCTATTCCTGCTCTTTAACCCTTTCACACTGTGTTACCTGGACGGTGATTTACTCTCAGTCTCACTCTGCTATTCCTGCTCTTTAACCCTTTCACACTGTGTAACCCGGACGGTGATTTACTCTCAGTCTCACTCCGCTATTCCTGCTCTTTAACCCTTTCACACTGTGTAACCCGGACGGTGGTTTACTCTCGGTCTCACTCTGCTATTCCTGCTCTTTAAACCTTTCACACTGTGTTACCCGGACTGTGATTTACTCTCGGTCTCACTCTGCTATTCCTGCTCTTTAACCCTTTCACACGGTGTATCCCGGACGGTGATTTACTCTCAGTCTCACTCTACTATTCCTGCTCTTTAACCCTTTCACACTATGTAACTCGGACGGTGATTTACTCTCAGTCTCACTCTGCTATTCCTGCTCTTTAACCCTTTCACACTTTGTAACTCAGACGGTGATTTACTCTCAGTCTCACTCCGCTATTCCTGCTCTTTAACCCTTTCACACTGTGTAACCCGGACGTTGGTTTACTCTCTGTCTCACTCTGCTATTCCTGCTCTTTAACCCTTTCACACTGTGTTACCTGGACGGTGATTTACTCTCAGTCTCACTCTGCTATTCCTGCTCTTTAACCCTTTCACACTGTGTTACCTGAACGGTGATTTACTCTCAGTCTCACTCTGCTATTCCTGCTCTTTAACCCTTTCACACTGTGTAACCCGGACGGTGATTTACTCTCTGTCTCACTCTGCTATTCCTGCTCTTTAACCCTTTCACTCGGTGTAACACAGACGGTGATTTACTCTCGGTCTCACTCTGCTCTTCCTGCTCTTTAACCCTTTCACACGGTGTAACACAGACGGTGATTTCCTCTCAGTCTCACTCTGCTATTCCTGCTCTTTAACCCTTTCACACGGTGCAACACAGACGGTGATTTACTCTCAGTCTCACTATGCTATTCCTGCTCTTTAACCCTTTCACACTGTGTAACCCAGACGGTGATTTACTCTCAGGCTCACTCTGCTATTCCTGCTCTTTAACCCTTTCACACTGTGTAACTCAGACGGTGATTTACTCTCAGTCTCACTCTACTATTCCTGCTCTTTAACCATTTCACACTGTGTTAACCGGACGGTGGTTTACTCTCGGTCTCACTCTGCTATTCCTGCTCTTTAACCCTTTCACACTGTGTAACACAGACGGTGGTTTAATCTCTCTCTCACTCTGCTATTCCTGCTCTTTAACCCTTTCACACTGTGTAACCCGGACGGTGATTTACTCTCAGGCTCACTCTGCTATTCCTGCTCTTTAACCCTTTCACACTGTGTTAACCGGACGGTGATTTACTCTCGGTCTCACTCTACTATTCCTGCTCTTTAACCCTTTCACACTGTGTTAACCGGACCGTGGTTTACTCTCGGTCTCACTCTGCTATTCCTGCTCTTTAACCCTTTCACACTGTGTTAACCGGACGGTGGTTTAATCTCGGTCTCACTCTGCTATTCCTGCTCTTTAACCCTTTCACACTGTGTAACGCGGACGGTGATTTACTCTCAGTCTCACTCTGCTATTCCTGCTCTTTAACCCTTTCACACTGTGTAACCCGGACGGTGATTTACTCTCAGTCTCACTCTGCTATTCCTGCTCTTTAACCCTTTCACACGGTGTAACCCGGACGGTGATTTACTCTCTGTCTCACTCTGCTATTCCTGCTCTTTAACCCTTTCACGCGGTGGAACACAGACGGTGATTTACTCTCAGTCTCACTATGCTATTCCTGCTCTTTAACCCTTTCACACTGTGTAACCCGGACGGTGATTTACTCTCAGTCTCACTCTGCTATTCCTGCTCTTTAACCCTTTCACACGGTGTAACCCGGACGGTGATTTACTCTCTGTCTCACTCTGCTATTCCTGCTCTTTAACCCTTTCACTCGGTGTAACACAGACGGTGATTTACTCTCGGTCTCACTCTGCTATTCCTGCTCTTTAACCCTTTCACTCGGTGTAACACAGACGGTGATTTACTCTCAGTCTCACTATGCTATTCCTGCTCTTTAACCCTTTCACACTGTGTAACCCGGACGGTGATTTACTCTCTGTCTCACTCTGCTATTCCTGCTCTTTAACCCTTTCACTCGGTGTAACACTGACGGTGATTTACTCTCGGTCTCACTCTGCACTTCCTGCTCTTTAACCCTTCCACACGGTGTAACACAGACGGTGATTTACTCTCAGTCTCACTCTGCTATTCCTGCTCTTTAACCCTTTCACACGGTGCAACACAGACGGTGATTTACTCTCAGTCTCACTCCGCTCTTCCTGCTCTTTAACCCTTCCACACGGTGTAACACAGACGGTGATTTACTCTCAGTCTCACTCTGCTATTCCTGCTCTTTAACCCTTTCACTCGGTGTAACACTGACGGTGATTTACTCTCGGTCTCACTCTGCTCTTCCTGCTCTTTAACCCTTCCACACGGTGTAACACAGACGGTGATTTACTCTCAGTCTCACTCTGCTATTCCCGCTCTTTAACCCTTTCACACGGTGCAACACAGACGGTGATTTACTCTCGGTCTCACTCTGCTATTCCTGCTCTTTAACCCTTTCACACTGTGTAACCCGGACGGTGATTTACCATCTGTCTCACTCTGCTGTTCCTGCTCTTTAACCCTTTCACACGGTGTAACACAGATGGTGGTTCACTCTCGGTCTCACTCTGCTCTTCCTGCTCTTTAACCCTTTCACACTGTGTTACCTGGACGGTGATTTACTCTCAGTCTCACTCTGCTATTCCTGCTCTTTACCCCTTTCACACTGTGTAACTCAGACAGTGGTTTACTCTGAGTCTCACTCTGCTATTCCTGCTCTTTAACCCTTTCACACTGTGTTACCCGGACTGTGATTTACTCTCAGTCTCACTCTGCTATTCCTGCTCTTCAACCCTTTCACACGGTGCAACACAGACGGTGATTTACTCTCAGTCTCACTATGCTATTCCTGCTCTTTAACCCTTTCACACTGTGTAACCCAGACGGTGATTTACTCTCAGGCTCACTCTGCTATTCCTGCTCTTTAACCCTTTCACACTGTGTAACTCAGACGGTGATTTACTCTCAGTCTCACTCTACTATTCCTGCTCTTTAACCATTTCACACTGTGTTAACCGGACGGTGGTTTACTCTCGGTCTCACTCTGCTATTCCTGCTCTTTAACCCTTTCACACTGTGTAACACAGACGGTGGTTTAATCTCTCTCTCACTCTGCTATTCCTGCTCTTTAACCCTTTCACACTGTGTAACCCGGACGGTGATTTACTCTCAGGCTCACTCTGCTATTCCTGCTCTTTAACCCTTTCACACTGTGTAACTCAGACGGTGATTTACTCTCAGTCTCACTCTACTATTCCTGCTCTTTAACCCTTTCACACTGTGTTAACCGGACGGTGCTTTACTCTCAGTCTCACTCTGCTATTCCTGCTCCTTAACCCTTTCACACTTTGTAACCCGGACGGTGGTTCACTCTCAGTCTCACTCTGCTTTTCCTGCTCTTTAACCCTTTCACACTGTGTAACCCGGACGGTGGTTTACTCTCGGTCTCACTCCGCTATTTCTGCTCTTTTGCCCTTTCACACTATGTCACCCAGACCGTGATTTACTCTCAGTCTCACTCTACAATTCCTGCTCTTTAACCCTTTCACACTGTGTAACCCGGTGGTGATTTACTCTCGGTCTCACACTGCTATTCCTGCTCTTTAACCCTTTCACACTGTGTATCCTGGACGATCATTTACTCTCAGTCTCACTCTACTATTCCTGCTCTTTAACCCTTTCACACTGTGTTAACCGGACGGTGGTTTACTCTCGGTCTCACTCTGCTATTCCTGCTCTTTAACCCTTTCACACTGTGTAACTCAGACGGTGATTTACTCTCAGTCTCACTCTACTATTCATGCTCTTTAACCATTTCACACTGTGTTAACCGGACGGTAATTTACTCTCGGTCTCACGCTGCTATTCCTGCTCTTTAAACCTTTCACACGGTGTATCCCGGACGTTCATTTACTCTCAGTCTCACTCTACTATTCCTGCTCTTTAACCCTTTCACACTGTGTTAACCGGACGGTGCTTTACTCTCGGTCTCACTCTGCTATTCCTGCTCTTTAACCCTTTCACACTGTGCAACACAGTTGGTGGTTTAATCTCTCTCTCACTCTGCTATTCCTGCTCTTTAACCCTTTCACACTGTGTAACCCGGACGGTGATTTACTCTCGGTCTCACTCTGCTATTCCTGCTCTTTAACCCTTTCACACTGTGTAACTCAGACGGTGATTTACTCTCAGTCTCACTCTACTATTCCTGCTCTTTAACCATTTCACACTGTGTTAACCGGACGGTGGTTTACTCTCGGTCTCACTCTGCTATTCCTGCTCTTTAACCCTTTCACACGGTGCAACACAGACGGTGATTTACTCTCAGTCTCACTATGCTATTCCTGCTCTTTAACCCTTTCACACTGTGTAACCCAGACGGTGATTTACTCTCAGGCTCACTCTGCTATTCCTGCTCTTTAACCCTTTCACACTGTGTAACTCAGACGGTGATTTACTCTCAGTCTCACTCTACTATTCCTGCTCTTTAACCATTTCACACTGTGTTAACCGGACGGTGGTTTACTCTCGGTCTCACTCTGCTATTCCTGCTCTTTAACCCTTTCACACTGTGTAACACAGACGGTGGTTTAATCTCTCTCTCACTCTGCTATTCCTGCTCTTTAACCCTTTCACACTGTGTAACCCGGACGGTGATTTACTCTCAGGCTCACTCTGCTATTCCTGCTCTTTAACCCTTTCACACTGTGTTAACCGGACGGTGATTTACTCTCGGTCTCACTCTACTATTCCTGCTCTTTAACCCTTTCACACTGTGTTAACCGGACCGTGGTTTACTCTCGGTCTCACTCTGCTATTCCTGCTCTTTAACCCTTTCACACTGTGTTAACCGGACGGTGGTTTAATCTCGGTCTCACTCTGCTATTCCTGCTCTTTAACCCTTTCACACTGTGTAACGCGGACGGTGATTTACTCTCAGTCTCACTCTGCTATTCCTGCTCTTTAACCCTTTCACACTGTGTAACCCGGACGGTGATTTACTCTCAGTCTCACTCTGCTATTCCTGCTCTTTAACCCTTTCACACGGTGTAACCCGGACGGTGATTTACTCTCTGTCTCACTCTGCTATTCCTGCTCTTTAACCCTTTCACGCGGTGGAACACAGACGGTGATTTACTCTCAGTCTCACTATGCTATTCCTGCTCTTTAACCCTTTCACACTGTGTAACCCGGACGGTGATTTACTCTCAGTCTCACTCTGCTATTCCTGCTCTTTAACCCTTTCACACGGTGTAACCCGGACGGTGATTTACTCTCTGTCTCACTCTGCTATTCCTGCTCTTTAACCCTTTCACTCGGTGTAACACAGACGGTGATTTACTCTCGGTCTCACTCTGCTATTCCTGCTCTTTAACCCTTTCACTCGGTGTAACACAGACGGTGATTTACTCTCAGTCTCACTATGCTATTCCTGCTCTTTAACCCTTTCACACTGTGTAACCCGGACGGTGATTTACTCTCTGTCTCACTCTGCTATTCCTGCTCTTTAACCCTTTCACTCGGTGTAACACTGACGGTGATTTACTCTCGGTCTCACTCTGCACTTCCTGCTCTTTAACCCTTCCACACGGTGTAACACAGACGGTGATTTACTCTCAGTCTCACTCTGCTATTCCTGCTCTTTAACCCTTTCACACGGTGCAACACAGACGGTGATTTACTCTCAGTCTCACTCCGCTCTTCCTGCTCTTTAACCCTTCCACACGGTGTAACACAGACGGTGATTTACTCTCAGTCTCACTCTGCTATTCCTGCTCTTTAACCCTTTCACTCGGTGTAACACTGACGGTGATTTACTCTCGGTCTCACTCTGCTCTTCCTGCTCTTTAACCCTTCCACACGGTGTAACACAGACGGTGATTTACTCTCAGTCTCACTCTGCTATTCCCGCTCTTTAACCCTTTCACACGGTGCAACACAGACGGTGATTTACTCTCGGTCTCACTCTGCTATTCCTGCTCTTTAACCCTTTCACACTGTGTAACCCGGACGGTGATTTACCATCTGTCTCACTCTGCTGTTCCTGCTCTTTAACCCTTTCACACGGTGTAACACAGATGGTGGTTCACTCTCGGTCTCACTCTGCTCTTCCTGCTCTTTAACCCTTTCACACTGTGTTACCTGGACGGTGATTTACTCTCAGTCTCACTCTGCTATTCCTGCTCTTTACCCCTTTCACACTGTGTAACTCAGACAGTGGTTTACTCTGAGTCTCACTCTGCTATTCCTGCTCTTTAACCCTTTCACACTGTGTTACCCGGACTGTGATTTACTCTCAGTCTCACTCTGCTATTCCTGCTCTTCAACCCTTTCACACGGTGCAACACAGACGGTGATTTACTCTCAGTCTCACTATGCTATTCCTGCTCTTTAACCCTTTCACACTGTGTAACCCAGACGGTGATTTACTCTCAGGCTCACTCTGCTATTCCTGCTCTTTAACCCTTTCACACTGTGTAACTCAGACGGTGATTTACTCTCAGTCTCACTCTACTATTCCTGCTCTTTAACCATTTCACACTGTGTTAACCGGACGGTGGTTTACTCTCGGTCTCACTCTGCTATTCCTGCTCTTTAACCCTTTCACACTGTGTAACACAGACGGTGGTTTAATCTCTCTCTCACTCTGCTATTCCTGCTCTTTAACCCTTTCACACTGTGTAACCCGGACGGTGATTTACTCTCAGGCTCACTCTGCTATTCCTGCTCTTTAACCCTTTCACACTGTGTAACTCAGACGGTGATTTACTCTCAGTCTCACTCTACTATTCCTGCTCTTTAACCCTTTCACACTGTGTTAACCGGACGGTGCTTTACTCTCAGTCTCACTCTGCTATTCCTGCTCCTTAACCCTTTCACACTTTGTAACCCGGACGGTGGTTCACTCTCAGTCTCACTCTGCTTTTCCTGCTCTTTAACCCTTTCACACTGTGTAACCCGGACGGTGGTTTACTCTCGGTCTCACTCCGCTATTTCTGCTCTTTTGCCCTTTCACACTATGTCACCCAGACCGTGATTTACTCTCAGTCTCACTCTACAATTCCTGCTCTTTAACCCTTTCACACTGTGTAACCCGGTGGTGATTTACTCTCGGTCTCACACTGCTATTCCTGCTCTTTAACCCTTTCACACTGTGTATCCTGGACGATCATTTACTCTCAGTCTCACTCTACTATTCCTGCTCTTTAACCCTTTCACACTGTGTTAACCGGACGGTGGTTTACTCTCGGTCTCACTCTGCTATTCCTGCTCTTTAACCCTTTCACACTGTGTAACTCAGACGGTGATTTACTCTCAGTCTCACTCTACTATTCATGCTCTTTAACCATTTCACACTGTGTTAACCGGACGGTAATTTACTCTCGGTCTCACGCTGCTATTCCTGCTCTTTAAACCTTTCACACGGTGTATCCCGGACGTTCATTTACTCTCAGTCTCACTCTACTATTCCTGCTCTTTAACCCTTTCACACTGTGTTAACCGGACGGTGCTTTACTCTCGGTCTCACTCTGCTATTCCTGCTCTTTAACCCTTTCACACTGTGCAACACAGTTGGTGGTTTAATCTCTCTCTCACTCTGCTATTCCTGCTCTTTAACCCTTTCACACTGTGTAACCCGGACGGTGATTTACTCTCGGTCTCACTCTGCTATTCCTGCTCTTTAACCCTTTCACACTGTGTAACAGAGACGGTGGTTTAATCTCTCTCTCACTCTGCTATTCCTGCTCTTTAACCCTTTCACACTGTGTAACCCGGACGGTGATTTACTCTCAGTCTCACTCTGCTATTCCTGCTCTTTAACCCTTTCACACTGTGTAACCCGGACGGTGATTTACTCTCAGTCTCAGTCTGCTATTCCTGCTCTTTAACCCTTTCACACGGTGTAACCCGGACGGTGATTTACTCTCTGTCTCACTGTGCTATTCCTGCTCTTTAACCCTTTCACTCGGTGTAACACAGACGGTGATTTACTCTCAGTCTCACTCTGCTATTCCTGCTCTTTAACCCTTTCACACGGTGTATCCCGGACGGTGATTTACTCTCAGTCTCACTCTACTATTCCTGCTCTTTAACCCTTTCACACTATGTAATCGGACGGTGATTTACTCTCAGTCTCACTCTGCTATTCCTGCTCTTTAACCCTTTCACACCTTGTAACTCAGACGGTGATTTACTCTCAGTCTCACTCCGCTATTCCTGCTCTTTAACCCTTTCACACTGTGTATCCCGGACGTTGGTTTACTCTCTGTCTCACTCTGCTATTCCTGCTCTTTAACCCTTTCACACTGTGTTACCTGGACGGTGATTTACTCTCAGTCTCACTCTGCTATTCCTGCTCTTTAACCCTTTCACACTGTGTAACCCGGACGGTGATTTACTCTCAGTCTCACTCCGCTATTCCTGCTCTTTAACCCTTTCACACTGTGTAACCCGGACGGTGGTTTACTCTCGGTCTCACTCTGCTATTCCTGCTCTTTAACCCTTTCACACTGTGTTACCCGGACTGTGATTTACTCTCGGTCTCACTCTGCTATTCCTGCTCTTTAACCCTTTCACACGGTGTATCCCGGACGGTGATTTACTCTCAGTCTCACTCTACTATTCCTGCTCTTTAACCCTTTCACACTATGTAACTCGGACGGTGATTTACTCTCAGTCTCACTCTGCTATTCCTGCTCTTTAACCCTTTCACACTTTGTAACTCAGACGGTGATTTACTCTCAGTCTCACTCCGCTATTCCTGCTCTTTAACCCTTTCACACTGTGTAACCCGGACGTTGGTTTACTCTCTGTCTCACTCTGCTATTCCTGCTCTTTAACCCTTTCACACTGTGTTACCTGGACGGTGATTTACTCTCAGTCTCACTCTGCTATTCCTGCTCTTTAACCCTTTCACACTGTGTTACCTGGACGGTGATTTACTCTCAGTCTCACTCTGCTATTCCTGCTCTTTAACCCTTTCACACTGTGTAACCCGGACGGTGATTTACTCTCTGTCTCACTCTGCTATTCCTGCTCTTTAACCCTTTCACTCGGTGTAACACAGACGGTGATTTACTCTCAGTCTCACTCTGCTCTTCCTGCTCTTTAACCCTTTCACACGGTGTAACACAGACGGTGATTTCCTCTCAGTCTCACTCTGCTATTCCTGCTCTTTAACCCTTTCACACGGTGCAACACAGACGGTGATTTACTCTCAGTCTCACTATGCTATTCCTGCTCTTTAACCCTTTCACACTGTGTAACCCAGACGGTGATTTACTCTCAGGCTCACTCTGCTATTCCTGCTCTTTAACCCTTTCACACTGTGTAACTCAGACGGTGATTTACTCTCAGTCTCACTCTACTATTCCTGCTCTTTAACCATTTCACACTGTGTTAACCGGACGGTGGTTTACTCTCGGTCTCACTCTGCTATTCCTGCTCTTTAACCCTTTCACACTGTGTAACACAGACGGTGGTTTAATCTCTCTCTCACTCTGCTATTCCTGCTCTTTAACCCTTTCACACTGTGTAACCCGGACGGTGATTTACTCTCAGGCTCACTCTGCTATTCCTGCTCTTTAACCCTTTCACACTGTGTAACTCAGACGGTGATTTACTCTCAGTCTCACTCTACTATTCCTGCTCTTTAACCATTTCACACTGTGTTAACCGGACGGTGATTTACTCTCGGTCTCACTCTACTATTCCTGCTCTTTAACCCTTTCACACTGTGTTAACCGGACCGTGGTTTACTCTCGGTCTCACTCTGCTATTCCTGCTCTTTAACCCTTTCACACTGTGTTAACCGGACGGTAATTTACTCTCGGTCTCACGCTGCTATTCCTGCTCTTTAAACCTTTCACACGGTGTATCCCGGACGTTCATTTACTCTCAGTCTCACTCTACTATTCCTGCTCTTTAACCCTTTCACACTGTGTTAACCGGACGGTGCTTTACTCTCGGTCTCACTCTGCTATTCCTGCTCTTTAACCCTTTCACACTGTGCAACACAGATGGTGGTTTAATCTCTCTCTCACTCTGCTATTCCTGCTCTTTAACCCTTTCACACTGTGTAACCCGGACGGTGATTTACTCTCGGTCTCACTCTGCTATTCCTGCTCTTTAACCCTTTCACACTGTGTAACAGAGACGGTGGTTTAATCTCTCTCTCACTCTGCTATTCCTGCTCTTTAACCCTTTCACACTGTGTAACCCGGACGGTGATTTACTCTCAGTCTCACTCTGCTATTCCTGCTCTTTAACCCTTTCACACTGTGTAACCCGGACGGTGATTTACTCTCAGTCTCAGTCTGCTATTCCTGCTCTTTAACCCTTTCACACGGTGTAACCCGGACGGTGATTTACTCTCTGTCTCACTCTGCTATTCCTGCTCTTTAACCCTTTCACTCGGTGTAACACAGACGGTGATTTACTCTCAGTCTCACTCTGCTATTCCTGCTCTTTAACCCTTTCACACGGTGTATCCCGGACGGTGATTTACTCTCAGTCTCACTCTACTATTCCTGCTCTTTAACCCTTTCACACTATGTAATCGGACGGTGATTTACTCTCAGTCTCACTCTGCTATTCCTGCTCTTTAACCCTTTCACACCTTGTAACTCAGACGGTGATTTACTCTCAGTCTCACTCCGCTATTCCTGCTCTTTAACCCTTTCACACTGTGTATCCCGGACGTTGGTTTACTCTCTGTCTCACTCTGCTATTCCTGCTCTTTAACCCTTTCACACTGTGTTACCTGGACGGTGATTTACTCTCAGTCTCACTCTGCTATTCCTGCTCTTTAACCCTTTCACACTGTGTAACCCGGACGGTGATTTACTCTCAGTCTCACTCCGCTATTCCTGCTCTTTAACCCTTTCACACTGTGTAACCCGGACGGTGGTTTACTCTCGGTCTCACTCTGCTATTCCTGCTCTTTAACCCTTTCACACTGTGTTACCCGGACTGTGATTTACTCTCGGTCTCACTCTGCTATTCCTGCTCTTTAACCCTTTCACACGGTGTATCCCGGACGGTGATTTACTCTCAGTCTCACTCTACTATTCCTGCTCTTTAACCCTTTCACACTATGTAACTCGGACGGTGATTTACTCTCAGTCTCACTCTGCTATTCCTGCTCTTTAACCCTTTCACACTTTGTAACTCAGACGGTGATTTACTCTCAGTCTCACTCCGCTATTCCTGCTCTTTAACCCTTTCACACTGTGTAACCCGGACGTTGGTTTACTCTCTGTCTCACTCTGCTATTCCTGCTCTTTAACCCTTTCACACTGTGTTACCTGGACGGTGATTTACTCTCAGTCTCACTCTGCTATTCCTGCTCTTTAACCCTTTCACACTGTGTTACCTGGACGGTGATTTACTCTCAGTCTCACTCTGCTATTCCTGCTCTTTAACCCTTTCACACTGTGTAACCCGGACGGTGATTTACTCTCTGTCTCACTCTGCTATTCCTGCTCTTTAACCCTTTCACTCGGTGTAACACAGACGGTGATTTACTCTCGGTCTCACTCTGCTCTTCCTGCTCTTTAACCCTTTCACACGGTGTAACACAGACGGTGATTTCCTCTCAGTCTCACTCTGCTATTCCTGCTCTTTAACCCTTTCACACGGTGCAACACAGACGGTGATTTACTCTCAGTCTCACTATGCTATTCCTGCTCTTTAACCCTTTCACACTGTGTAACCCAGACGGTGATTTACTCTCAGGCTCACTCTGCTATTCCTGCTCTTTAACCCTTTCACACTGTGTAACCCGGACGGTGATTTACCATCTGTCTCACTCTGCTGTTCCTGCTCTTTAACCCTTTCACACGGTGTAACACAGATGGTGGTTCACTCTCGGTCTCACTCTGCTCTTCCTGCTCTTTAACCCTTTCACACTGTGTTACCTGGACGGTGATTTACTCTCAGTCTCACTCTGCTATTCCTGCTCTTTACCCCTTTCACACTGTGTAACTCAGACAGTGGTTTACTCTGAGTCTCACTCTGCTATTCCTGCTCTTTAACCCTTTCACACTGTGTTACCCGGACTGTGATTTACTCTCAGTCTCACTCTGCTATTCCTGCTCTTCAACCCTTTCACACGGTGCAACACAGACGGTGATTTACTCTCAGTCTCACTATGCTATTCCTGCTCTTTAACCCTTTCACACTGTGTAACCCAGACGGTGATTTACTCTCAGGCTCACACTGCTATTCCTGCTCTTTAACCCTTTCACACTGTGTAACTCAGACGGTGATTTACTCTCAGTCTCACTCTACTATTCCTGCTCTTTAATCATTTCACACTGTGTTAACCGGACGGTGGTTTACTCTCGGTCTCACTCTGCTATTCCTGCTCTTTAACCCTTTCACACTGTGTAACACAGACGGTGGTTTAATCTCTCTCTCACTCTGCTATTCCTGCTCTTTAACCCTTTCACACTGTGTAACCCGGACGGTGATTTACTCTCAGGCTCACTCTGCTATTCCTGCTCTTTAACCCTTTCACACTGTGTAACTCAGACGGTGATTTACTCTCAGTCTCACTCTACTATTCCTGCTCTTTAACCCTTTCACACTGTGTTAACCGGACGGTGCTTTACTCTCAGTCTTACTCTGCTATTCCTGCTCCTTAACCCTTTCACACTTTGTAACCCGGACGGTGGTTCACTCTCAGTCTCACTCTGCTTTTCCTGCTCTTTAACCCTTTCACACTGTGTAACCCGGACGGTGGTTTACTCTCGGTCTCACTCCGCTATTTCTGCTCTTTTGCCCTTTCACACTATGTCACCCAGACCGTGATTTACTCTCAGTCTCACTCTACAATTCCTGCTCTTTAACCCTTTCACACTGTGTAACCCGGTGGTGATTTACTCTCGGTCTCACACTGCTATTCCTGCTCTTTAACCCTTTCACACTGTGTATCCTGGACGATCATTTACTCTCAGTCTCACTCTACTATTCCTGCTCTTTAACCCTTTCACACTGTGTTAACCGGACGGTGGTTTACTCTCGGTCTCACTCTGCTATTCCTGCTCTTTAACCCTTTCACACTGTGTAACTCAGACGGTGATTTACTCTCAGTCTCACTCTACTATTCATGCTCTTTAACCATTTCACACTGTGTTAACCGGACGGTAATTTACTCTCGGTCTCACGCTGCTATTCCTGCTCTTTAAACCTTTCACACGGTGTATCCCGGACGTTCATTTACTCTCAGTCTCACTCTACTATTCCTGCTCTTTAACCCTTTCACACTGTGTTAACCGGACGGTGCTTTACTCTCGGTCTCACTCTGCTATTCCTGCTCTTTAACCCTTTCACACTGTGCAACACAGATGGTGGTTTAATCTCTCTCTCACTCTGCTATTCCTGCTCTTTAACCCTTTCACACTGTGTAACCCGGACGGTGATTTACTCTCGGTCTCACTCTGCTATTCCTGCTCTTTAACCCTTTCACACTGTGTAACAGAGACGGTGGTTTAATCTCTCTCTCACTCTGCTATTCCTGCTCTTTAACCCTTTCACACTGTGTAACCCGGACGGTGATTTACTCTCAGTCTCACTCTGCTATTCCTGCTCTTTAACCCTTTCACACTGTGTAACCCGGACGGTGATTTACTCTCATTCTCAGTCTGCTATTCCTGCTCTTTAACCCTTTCACACGGTGTAACCCGGACGGTGATTTACTCTCTGTCTCACTCTGCTATTCCTGCTCTTTAACCCTTTCACTCGGTGTAACACAGACGGTGATTTACTCTCAGTCTCACTATGCTATTCCTGCTCTTTAACCCTTTCACACTATGTAACCCGGACGGTGATTTACTCTCTGTCTCACTCTGCTATTCCTGCTCTTTAACCCTTTCACTCGGTGTAACACAGACGGTGATTTACTCTCGGTCTCACTCTGCTCTTCCTGCTCTTTAACCCTTTCACACGGTGTAACACAGACGGTGATTTACTCTCTGTCTCACTCTGCTATTCCTGCTCTTTAACCCTTTCACACGGTGCAACACAGACGGTGATTTACTCTCAGTCTCACTATGCTATTCCTGCTCTTTAACCCTTTCACACTGTGTAACCCAGACGGTGATTTACTCTCAGGCTCACTCTGCTATTCCTGCTCTTTAACCCTTTCACACTGTGTAACTCAGACGGTGATTTACTCTCAGTCTCACTCTACTATTCCTGCTCTTTAACCATTTCACACTGTGTTAACCGGACGGTGGTTTACTCTCGGTCTCACTCTGCTATTCCTGCTCTTTAACCCTTTCACACTGTGTAACACAGACGGTGGTTTAATCTCTCTCTCACTCTGCTATTCCTGCTCTTTAACCCTTTCACACTGTGTAACCCGGACGGTGATTTACTCTCAGGCTCACTCTGCTATTCCTGCTCTTTAACCCTTTCACACTGTGTAACTCAGACGGTGATTTACTCTCAGTCTCACTCTACTATTCCTGCTCTTTAACCATTTCACACTGTGTTAACCGGACGGTGATTTACTCTCGGTCTCACTCTACTATTCCTGCTCTTTAACCCTTTCACACTGTGTTAACCGGACGGTGGTTTACTCTCGCTCTCACTCTGCTATTCCTGCTCTTTAACCCTTTCACACTGTGTTAACCGGACGGTGGTTTACTCTCGGTCTCACTCTGCTATTCCTGCTCTTTAACCCTTTCACACTGTGTAACGCGGACGGTGATTTACTCTCAGTCTCACTCTGCTATTCCTGCTCTTTAACCCTTTCACACTGTGTAACCCGGACGCTGATTTACTCTCAGTCTCACTCTGCTATTCCTGCTCTTTAACCCTTTCACACACTGTAACCCGGACGGTGATTTACTCTCTGTCTCACTCTGCTATTCCTGCTCTTTAACCCTTTCACGCAGTGGAACACAGACGGTGATTTACTCTCAGTCTCACTATGCTATTCCTGCTCTTTAACCCTTTCACACTGTGTAACCCGGACGGTGATTTACTCTCAGTCTCACTCTGCTATTCCTGCTCTTTAACCCTTTCACACTGTGTAACCCGGACGGTGATTTACTCTCAGTCTCACTCTGCTATTCCTGCTCTTTAACCCTTTCACTCGGTGTAACACAGACGGTGATTTACTCTCGGTCTCACTCTGCTATTCCTGCTCTTTAACCCTTTCACACTGTGTAACTCAGACGGTGATTTACTCTCAGTCTCACTATGCTATTCCTGCTCTTTAACCCTTTCACACTGTGTAACCCGGACGGTGATTTACTCTCTGTCTCACTCTGCTATTCCTGCTCTTTAACCCTTTCACTCGGTGTAACACTGACGGTGATTTACTCTCGGTCTCACTCTGCTCTTCCTGCTCTTTAACCCTTCCACACGGTGTAACACAGATGGTGATTTACTCTCAGTCTCACTCTGCTATTCCTGCTCTTTAACCCTTTCACACGGTGCAACACAGACGGTGATTTACGCTCAGTCTCACTCTGCTCTTCCTGCTCTTTAACCCTTCCACACGGTGTAACACAGACGGTGATTTACTCTCAGTCTCACTCTGCTATTCCTGCTCTTTAACCCTTTCACTCGGTGTAACACTGACGGTGATTTACTCTCGGTCTCACTCTGCTTTTCCTGCTCTTTAACCCTTCCACACGGTGTAACACAGACGGTGATTTACTCTCAGTCTCACTCTGCTATTCCTGCTCTTTAACCCTTTCACATGGTGCAACACAGACGGTGATTTACTCTCGGTCTCACTCTGCTATTCCTGCTCTTTAACCCTTTCACACTGTGTAACCCGGACGGTGATTTACCATCTGTCTCACTCTGCTGTTCCTGCTCTTTAACCCTTTCGCACGGTGTAACACAGATGGTGGTTCACTCTCGGTCTCACTCTGCTCTTCCTGCTCTTTAACCCTTTCACACTGTGTTACCTGGACGGTGATTTACTCTCAGTCTCACTCTGCTATTCCTGCTCTTTACCCCTTTCACACTGTGTAACTCAGACGGTGGTTACTCTGAGTCTCACTCTGCTATTCCTGCTCTTTAACCCTTTCACACTGTGTTACCCGGACGGTGATTTACTCTCAGTCTCACTCTGCTATTCCTGCTCTTCAACACTTTCACACGGTGTAACACAGACGGTGATTTACTCTCAGTTTCACTCTGCTATTCCTGCTCTTTTACCCTTTCACACGGTGTAACCCAGACAGTGGTTTACTCTGAGTCTCACTCTACTATTCCTGCTCTTTAACCCTTTCACACGGTGTAACCCAGACGGTGATTTACTCTCGGTCTCACTCTGCTATTCCTGCTCTTTAACCCTTTCACACTGTGTAACCCGGACGGTGATTTACTCTCAGTCTGACTCTGCTATTCCTGCTCTTTAACCCTTTCACACCGTGCAACACAGACGGTGATTTACTCTCGGTCTCACTCTGCTATTCCTGCTCTTTAACCCTTTCACACTGTGTAACTCAGACGGTGATTTACTCTCGGTCTCACTCTGCTATTCCTGCTCTTTAACCCTTTCACACTGTGTTAACCGTACGGTGGTTTACTCTCGGTCTCACTCTGCTATTCCTGCTCTTTAACCCTTTCACACGGTGTAACCCAGACGGTGATTTACTCTCGGTCTCACTCTGCTCTTCCTGCTCTTTAACCCTTTCACACTATGTAACCCGGACGGTGATTTACTCTCAGTCTCACTCCGCTATTCCTGCTCTTTAACCCTTTCACACTGTGTAACCCGGACGGTGGTTTACTCTCGGTCTCACTCTGCTATTCCTGCTCTTTAACCCTTTCACACTGTGTTACCCGGACTGTGATTTACTCTCGGTCTCACTCTGCTATTCCTGCTCTTTAACCCTTTCACACGGTGTATCCCGGACGGTGATTTACTCTCAGTCTCACTCTACTATTCCTGCTCTTTAACCCTTTCACAGTATGTAACTCGGACGGTGATTTACTCTCAGTCTCACTCTGCTATTCCTGCTCTTTAACCCTTTCACACTGTGTAACCCGGACGTTGGTTTACTCTCTGTCTCACTCTGCTATTCCTGCTCTTTAACCCTTTCACACTGTGTTACCTGGACGGTGATTTACTCTCGGTCTCACTCTGCTATTCCTGCTCTTTAACCCTTTCACACTGTGTAACTCAGACGGTGATTTACTCTCAGTCTCACTCTGCTATTCCTGCTCTTTAACCCTTTCACACTGTGTAACCCGGACGGTGATTTACTCTCTGTCTCACTCTGCTATTCCTGCTCTTTAACCCTTTCACACCGTGCAACACAGACGGTGATTTACTCTCGGTCTCACTCTGCTATTCCTGCTCTTTAACCCTTTCACACTGTGTAACTCAGACGGTGATTTACTCTCGGTCTCACTCTGCTATTCCTGCTCTTTAACCCTTTCACACTGTGTTAACCGGACGGTGGTTTACTCTCTGTCTCACTCTGCTATTCCTGCTCTTTAACCTTTTCACTCGGTGTAACACAGACGGTGATTTACTCTCGGTCTCACTCTGCTCTTCCTGCTCTTTAACCCTTTCACACTGTGTAACACAGACGGTGATTTACTCACAGTCTCACTCTGCTATTCCTGCTCTTTAACCCTTTCACACTGTGTTAATCGGACGGTGGTTTACTCTGAGTCTCACTCTGCTATTCCTGCTCTTTAACCCTTTCACACTGTGTTAACCGGACGAGGTTTACTCTCGGTCTCACTCTGCTCTTCCTGCTCTTTAACCCTTTCACACTATGTAACCCAGACGGTGATTTACTCTCAGTCTCACTCTACTATTCCTGCTGTTAAACCCTTTCACACTGTGTTAAGCGGACAGTGATTTACTCTCAGTCTCACTCTGTTAATCCTGCTCTTTAACCCTTTCACACTGTGCAACTCAGACGGTGATTTACTCTCAGTCTCACTCTGCTATTCCTGCTCTTTAACCCTTTCACACTGTGTAACCCGGACGGTGATTTACTCTCAGTCTCACTCTGCTATTCCTGCTCTTTAACCCTTTCACACGGTGTAACCCGGACGGTGATTTACTCTCTGTCTCACTCTGCTATTCCTGCTCTTTAACCCTTTCACTCGGTGTAACACAGACGGTGATTTACTCTCAGTCTCACTCCGCTATTCCTGCTCTTTAACCCTTTCACACTGTGTAACCCGGACGGTGGTTTACTCTCGGTCTCACTCTGCTATTCCTGCTCTTTAACCCTTCCACACTGTGTTACCCGGACTGTGATTTACTCTCGGTCTCACTCTGCTATTCCTGCTCTTTAACCCTTTCACACGGTGTATCCCGGACGGTGATTTACTCTCAGTCTCACTCTACTATTCCTGCTCTTTAACCCTTTCACACTGTGTAACCCGGACGGTGGTTTACTCTCGGTCTCACTCTGCTATTCCTGCTCTTTAACCCTTCCACACTGTGTTACCCGGACTGTGATTTACTCTCGGTCTCACTCTGCTATTCCTGCTCTTTAACCCTTTCACACGGTGTATCCCGGACGGTGATTTACTCTCAGTCTCACTCTACTATTCCTGCTCTTTAACCCTTTCACAGTATGTAACTCGGACGGTGATTTACTCTCAGTCTCACTCTGCTATTCCTGCTCTTTAACCCTTTCACACTGTGTAACCCGGACGTTGGTTTACTCTCTGTCTCACTCTGCTATTCCTGCTCTTTAACCCTTTCACACTGTGTTACCTGGACGGTGATTTACTCTCAGTCTCACTCTGCTATTCCTGCTCTTTAACCCTTTCACACTGTGTTACTCAGACGGTGATTTACTCTCAGTCTCACTCTGCTATTCCTGCTCTTTAACCCTTTCACACTATGTAACTCGGACGGTGGTTTACTCTCACTCTCACTCTACTATTCCTGCTCTTTAACCCTTTCACACGGTGTAACTCAGAATTTGTTTTACTCTTGGTCTCACTCTGCTATTCCTGCTCTTTAACCCTTTCACACTGTGTTAACCGGACGGTGGTTTACTCTCGGTCTCACTCTGCTATTCCTTCTCTTTAACCCTTTCACACTTTGTAACCCAGAGGGTGATTTAGTCTCGGTCTCACTCTGCTGTTCCTGCTCTTTAACCCTTTCACACTGTGTTAACCGGACGGTGGTTTACTCTCGGTCTCAATCTACTATTCCTGCTCTTTACCCCTTTCACACTTGGTAACCCGGACGGTGATTTACTCTCGGTCTCACTCTGCTATTCCTGCTCTTTAACCCTTTCACACTGTGTAACTCAGACGGTGATTTACTCTCGGTCTCACTCTGCTATTCCTGCTCTTTAACCCTTTCACACTGTGTTAACCGGACGGTGGTTTACTCTCGGTCTCACTCTGCTATTCCTGCTCTTTAACCCTTTCACACTGTGTAACTCAGACGGTGATTTACTCTCAGTCTCACTTGCTATTCCTGCTCTTTAACCCTTTCACACTGTGTAACCCGGACGGTGATTTACTCTCTGTCTCACTCTGCTATTCCTGCTCTTTAACCCTTTCACACCGTGCAACACAGACGGTGATTTACTCTCGGTCTCACTCTGCTATTCCTGCTCTTTAACCCTTTCACACTGTGTAACTCAGACGGTGATTTACTCTCGGTCTCACTCTGCTATTCCTGCTCTTTAACCCTTTCACACTGTGTTAACCGGACGGTGGTTTACTCTCTGTCTCACTCTGCTATTCCTGCTCTTTAACCTTTTCACTCGGTGTAACACAGACGGTGATTTACTCTCGGTCTCACTCTGCTCTTCCTGCTCTTTAACCCTTTCACACTGTGTAACACAGACGGTGATTTACTCACAGTCTCACTCTGCTATTCCTGCTCTTTAACCCTTTCACACTGTGTTAATCGGACGGTGGTTTACTCTGAGTCTCACTCTGCTATTCCTGCTCTTTAACCCTTTCACACTGTGTTAACCGGACGAGGTTTACTCTCGGTCTCACTCTGCTCTTCCTGCTCTTTAACCCTTTCACACTATGTAACCCAGACGGTGATTTACTCTCAGTCTCACTCTACTATTCCTGCTGTTAAACCCTTTCACACTGTGTTAAGCGGACAGTGATTTACTCTCAGTCTCACTCTGTTAATCCTGCTCTTTAACCCTTTCACACTGTGCAACTCAGACGGTGATTTACTCTCAGTCTCACTCTGCTATTCCTGCTCTTTAACCCTTTCACACTGTGTAACCCGGACGGTGATTTACTCTCAGTCTCACTCTGCTATTCCTGCTCTTTAACCCTTTCACACGGTGTAACCCGGACGGTGATTTACTCTCTGTCTCACTCTGCTATTCCTGCTCTTTAACCCTTTCACTCGGTGTAACACAGACGGTGATTTACTCTCAGTCTCACTCCGCTATTCCTGCTCTTTAACCCTTTCACACTGTGTAACCCGGACGGTGGTTTACTCTCGGTCTCACTCTGCTATTCCTGCTCTTTAACCCTACCACACTGTGTTACCCGGACTGTGATTTACTCTCGGTCTCACTCTGCTATTCCTGCTCTTTAACCCTTTCACACGGTGTATCCCGGACGGTGATTTACTCTCAGTCTCACTCTACTATTCCTGCTCTTTAACCCTTTCACAGTATGTAACTCGGACGGTGATTTACTCTCAGTCTCACTCTGCTATTCCTGCTCTTTAACCCTTTCACACTGTGTAACCCGGACGTTGGTTTACTCTCTGTCTCACTCTGCTATTCCTGCTCTTTAACCCTTTCACACTGTGTTACCTGGACGGTGATTTACTCTCAGTCTCACTCTGCTATTCCTGCTCTTTAACCCTTTCACACTATGTAACTCGGACGGTGGTTTACTCTCACTCTCACTCTACTATTCCTGCTCTTTAACCCTTTCACACTATGTAACTCGGACGGTGGTTTACTCTCTGTCTCACTCTGCTATTCCTGCTCTTTAACCCTTTCACACTGTGTAACTCAGAATTTGATTTACTCTTGGTCTCACTCTGCTATTCCTGCTCTTTAACCCTTTCACACTGTGTTAACCGGACGGTGGTTTACTCTCGGTCTCACTCTGCTATTCCTTCTCTTTAACCCTTTCACACTTTGTAACCCAGAGGGTGATTTAGTCTCGGTCTCACTCTGCTGTTCCTGCTCTTTAACCCTTTCACACTGTGTTAACCGGACGGTGGTTTACTCTCGGTCTCAATCTACTATTCCTGCTCTTTACCCCTTTCACACTTGGTAACCCGGACGGTGATTTACTCTCGGTCTCACTCTGCTATTCCTGCTCTTTAACCCTTTCACACTGTGTAACTCAGACGGTGATTTACTCTCGGTCTCACTCTGCTATTCCTGCTCTTTAACCCTTTCACACTGTGTTAACCGGACGGTGGTTTACTCTCGATCTCACTCTGCTATTCCTGCTCTTTAACCCGTTCACACTGTGTAACTCAGACGGTGATTTACTCTCAGTCTCACTCTGCTATTCCTGCTCTTTAACCCTTTCACACTGTGTAACCCGGACGGTGATTTACTCTCTGTCTCACTCTGCTTTTCCTGCTCTTTAACCCTTTCACACCGTGCAACACAGACGGTGATTTACTCTCGGTCTCACTCTGCTATTCCTGCTCTTTAACCCTTTCACACTGTGTAACTCAGACGGTGATTTACTCTCAGTCTCACTCTGCTATTCCTGCTCTTTAACCCTTTCACACTGTGTAACCCGGACGGTGATTTACTCTCTGTCTCACTCTGCTTTTCCTGCTCTTTAACCCTTTCACACCGTGCAACACAGACGGTGATTTACTCTCGGTCTCACTCTGCTATTCCTGCTCTTTAACCCTTTCACACTGTGTAACTCAGACGGTGATTTACTCTCGGTCTCACTCTGCTATTCCTGCTCTTTAACCTTTTCACTCGGTGTAACACAGACGGTGATTTACTCTCTGTCTCACTCTGCTCTTCCTGCTCTTTAACCCTTTCACACTGTGTAACACAGACGGTGATTTACTCACAGTCTCACTCTGCTATTCCTGCTCTTTAACCCTTTCACACTGTGTTAATCGGACGGTGGTTTACTCTGAGTCTCACTCTGCTATTCCTGCTCTTTAACCCTTTCACACTGTGTTAACCGGACGAGGTTTACTCTCGGTCTCACTCTGCTCTTCCTGCTCTTTAACCCTTTCACACTATGTAACCCAGACGGTGATTTACTCTCAGTCTCACTCTACTATTCCTGCTGTTAAACCCTTTCACACTGTGTTAAGCGGACAGTGATTTACTCTCAGTCTCACTCTGTTAATCCTGCTCTTTAACCCTTTCACACTGTGCAACTCAGACGGTGATTTACTCTCAGTCTCACTCTGCTATTCCTGCTCTTTAACCCTTTCACACTGTGTAACCCGGACGGTGATTTACTCTCAGTCTCACTCTGCTATTCCTGCTCTTTAACCCTTTCACACGGTGTAACCCGGACGGTGATTTACTCTCTGTCTCACTCTGCTATTCCTGCTCTTTAACCCTTTCACTCGGTGTAACACAGACGGTGATTTACTCTCAGTCTCACTCCGCTATTCCTGCTCTTTAACCCTTTCACACTGTGTAACCCGGACGGTGGTTTACTCTCGGTCTCACTCTGCTATTCCTGCTCTTTAACCCTTCCACACTGTGTTACCCGGACTGTGATTTACTCTCGGTCTCACTCTGCTATTCCTGCTCTTTAACCCTTTCACACGGTGTATCCCGGACGGTGATTTACTCTCAGTCTCACTCTACTATTCCTGCTCTTTAACCCTTTCACACTGTGTAACCCGGACGGTGGTTTACTCTCGGTCTCACTCTGCTATTCCTGCTCTTTAACCCTTCCACACTGTGTTACCCGGACTGTGATTTACTCTCGGTCTCACTCTGCTATTCCTGCTCTTTAACCCTTTCACACGGTGTATCCCGGACGGTGATTTACTCTCAGTCTCACTCTACTATTCCTGCTCTTTAACCCTTTCACAGTATGTAACTCGGACGGTGATTTACTCTCAGTCTCACTCTGCTATTCCTGCTCTTTAACCCTTTCACACTGTGTAACCCGGACGTTGGTTTACTCTCTGTCTCACTCTGCTATTCCTGCTCTTTAACCCTTTCACACTGTGTTACCTGGACGGTGATTTACTCTCAGTCTCACTCTGCTATTCCTGCTCTTTAACCCTTTCACACTGTGTAACTCAGACGGTGATTTACTCTCAGTCTCACTCTGCTATTCCTGCTCTTTAACCCTTTCACACTATGTAACTCGGACGGTGGTTTACTCTCACTCTCACTCTACTATTCCTGCTCTTTAACCCTTTCACACGGTGTAACTCAGAATTTGTTTTACTCTTGGTCTCACTCTGCTATTCCTGCTCTTTAACCCTTTCACACTGTGTTAACCGGACGGTGGTTTACTCTCGGTCTCACTCTGCTATTCCTTCTCTTTAACCCTTTCACACTTTGTAACCCAGAGGGTGATTTAGTCTCGGTCTCACTCTGCTGTTCCTGCTCTTTAACCCTTTCACACTGTGTTAACCGGACGGTGGTTTACTCTCGGTCTCAATCTACTATTCCTGCTCTTTACCCCTTTCACACTTGGTAACCCGGACGGTGATTTACTCTCGGTCTCACTCTGCTATTCCTGCTCTTTAACCCTTTCACACTGTGTAACTCAGACGGTGATTTACTCTCGGTCTCACTCTGCTATTCCTGCTCTTTAACCCTTTCACACTGTGTTAACCGGACGGTGGTTTACTCTCGGTCTCACTCTGCTATTCCTGCTCTTTAACCCTTTCACACTGTGTAACTCAGACGGTGATTTACTCTCAGTCTCACTTGCTATTCCTGCTCTTTAACCCTTTCACACTGTGTAACCCGGACGGTGATTTACTCTCTGTCTCACTCTGCTATTCCTGCTCTTTAACCCTTTCACACCGTGCAACACAGACGGTGATTTACTCTCGGTCTCACTCTGCTATTCCTGCTCTTTAACCCTTTCACACTGTGTAACTCAGACGGTGATTTACTCTCGGTCTCACTCTGCTATTCCTGCTCTTTAACCCTTTCACACTGTGTTAACCGGACGGTGGTTTACTCTCTGTCTCACTCTGCTATTCCTGCTCTTTAACCTTTTCACTCGGTGTAACACAGACGGTGATTTACTCTCGGTCTCACTCTGCTCTTCCTGCTCTTTAACCCTTTCACACTGTGTAACACAGACGGTGATTTACTCACAGTCTCACTCTGCTATTCCTGCTCTTTAACCCTTTCACACTGTGTTAATCGGACGGTGGTTTACTCTGAGTCTCACTCTGCTATTCCTGCTCTTTAACCCTTTCACACTGTGTTAACCGGACGAGGTTTACTCTCGGTCTCACTCTGCTCTTCCTGCTCTTTAACCCTTTCACACTATGTAACCCAGACGGTGATTTACTCTCAGTCTCACTCTACTATTCCTGCTGTTAAACCCTTTCACACTGTGTTAAGCGGACAGTGATTTACTCTCAGTCTCACTCTGTTAATCCTGCTCTTTAACCCTTTCACACTGTGCAACTCAGACGGTGATTTACTCTCAGTCTCACTCTGCTATTCCTGCTCTTTAACCCTTTCACACTGTGTAACCCGGACGGTGATTTACTCTCAGTCTCACTCTGCTATTCCTGCTCTTTAACCCTTTCACACGGTGTAACCCGGACGGTGATTTACTCTCTGTCTCACTCTGCTATTCCTGCTCTTTAACCCTTTCACTCGGTGTAACACAGACGGTGATTTACTCTCAGTCTCACTCCGCTATTCCTGCTCTTTAACCCTTTCACACTGTGTAACCCGGACGGTGGTTTACTCTCGGTCTCACTCTGCTATTCCTGCTCTTTAACCCTTCCACACTGTGTTACCCGGACTGTGATTTACTCTCGGTCTCACTCTGCTATTCCTGCTCTTTAACCCTTTCACACGGTGTATCCCGGACGGTGATTTACTCTCAGTCTCACTCTACTATTCCTGCTCTTTAACCCTTTCACAGTATGTAACTCGGACGGTGATTTACTCTCAGTCTCACTCTGCTATTCCTGCTCTTTAACCCTTTCACACTGTGTAACCCGGACGTTGGTTTACTCTCTGTCTCACTCTGCTATTCCTGCTCTTTAACCCTTTCACACTGTGTTACCTGGACGGTGATTTACTCTCAGTCTCACTCTGCTATTCCTGCTCTTTAACCCTTTCACACTATGTAACTCGGACGGTGGTTTACTCTCACTCTCACTCTACTATTCCTGCTCTTTAACCCTTTCACACTATGTAACTCGGACGGTGGTTTACTCTCTGTCTCACTCTGCTATTCCTGCTCTTTAACCCTTTCACACTGTGTAACTCAGAATTTGATTTACTCTTGGTCTCACTCTGCTATTCCTGCTCTTTAACCCTTTCACACTGTGTAACTCAGACGGTGATTTACTCTCGGTCTCACTCTGCTATTCCTGCTCTTTAACCCTTTCACACTGTGTTAACCGGACGGTGGTTTACTCTCGGTCTCAATCTACTATTCCTGCTCTTTACCCCTTTCACACTTGGTAACCCGGACGGTGATTTACTCTCGGTCTCACTCTGCTATTCCTGCTCTTTAACCCTTTCACACTGTGTAACTCAGACGGTGATTTACTCTCGGTCTCACTCTGCTATTCCTGCTCTTTAACCCTTTCACACTGTGTTAACCGGACGGTGGTTTACTCTCGATCTCACTCTGCTATTCCTGCTCTTTAACCCGTTCACACTGTGTAACTCAGACGGTGATTTACTCTCAGTCTCACTCTGCTATTCCTGCTCTTTAACCCTTTCACACTGTGTAACCCGGACGGTGATTTACTCTCTGTCTCACTCTGCTTTTCCTGCTCTTTAACCCTTTCACACCGTGCAACACAGACGGTGATTTACTCTCGGTCTCACTCTGCTATTCCTGCTCATTAACCCTTTCACACTGTGTAACTCAGACGGTGATTTACTCTCGGTCTCACTCTGCTATTCCTGCTCTTTAACCCTTTCACACTGTGTTAACCGGACGGTGGTTTACTCTCTGTCTCACTCTGCTATTCCTGCTCTTTAACCTTTTCACTCGGTGTAACACAGACGGTGATTTACTCTCGGTCTCACTCTGCTCTTCCTGCTCTTTAACCCTTGCACACTGTGTAACACAGACGGTGATTTACTCACAGTCTCAATCTGCTATTCCTGCTCTTTAACCCTTTCACACTGTGTTAATCGGACGGTGGTTTACTCTGAGTCTCACTCTGCTATTCCTGCTCTTTAACCCTTTCACACTGTGTTAACCGGACGAGGTTTACTCTCGGTCTCACTCTGCTCTTCCTGCTCTTTAACCCTTTCACACTATGTAACCCAGACGGTGATTTACTCTCAGTCTCACTCTACTATTCCTGCTGTTAAACCCTTTCACACTGTGTTAAGCGGACAGTGATTTACTCTCAGTCTCACTCTGTTAATCCTGCTCTTTAACCCTTTCACACTGTGCAACTCAGACGGTGATTTACTCTCAGTCTCACTCTGCTATTCCTGCTCTTTAACCCTTTCACACTGTGTAACCCGGACGGTCATTTACTCTCAGTCTCACTCTGCTATTCCTGCTCTTTAACCCTTTCACACGGTGTAACCCGGACGGTGATTTACTCTCTGTCTCACTCTGCTATTCCTGCTCTTTAACCCTTTCACTCGGTGTAACACAGACGGTGATTTACTCTCGGTCTCACTCTGCTATTCCTGCTCTTTAACCCTTTCACTCGGTGTAACACAGACGGAGATTTACTCTCTGTCTCACTCTGCTATTCCTGCTCTTTAACCCTTTCACTCGGTGTAACACAGACGGTGATTTACTCTCGGTCTCACTCTGCTCTTCCTGCTCTTTAACCCTTCCACACGGTGTAACACAGACGGTGATTTACTCTCAGTCTCACTCTGCTATTCCTGCTCTTTAACCCTTTCACTCGGTGTAACACTGACGGTGATTTACTCTCGGTCTCACTCTGCTCTTCCTGCTCTTTAACCCTTCCACACGGTGTAACACAGACGGTGATTTACTCTCAGTCTCACTCTGCTATTCCTGCTCTTTAACCCTTTCACACGGTGCAACACAGACGGTGATTTACTCTCGGTCTCACTCCGCTATTCCTGCTCTTTAACCCTTTCACACTGTGTAACCCGGACGGTGATTTACCATCTGTCTCACTCTGCTATTCCTGCTCTTTAACCCTTTCACACGGTGTAACACAGATGGTGGTTCACTCTCGGTCTCACTCTGCTCTTCCTGCTCTTTAACCCTTTCACACTGTGTTACCTGGACGGTGATTTACTCTCAGTCTCACTCTGCTATTCCTGCTCTTTACCCCTTTCACACTGTGTAACTCAGACGGTGGTTTACTCTGAGTCTCACTCTGCTATTCCTGCTCTTTAACCCTTTCACACTGTGTTACCCGGACTGTGATTTACTCTCAGTCTCACTCTGCTATTCCTGCTCTTCAACCCTTTCACACGGTGTAACACAGACGGTGATTTACTCTCAGTGTCACTCTGCTATTCCTGCTCTTTAACCCTTTCACACGGTGTAACCCAGACAGTGGTTTACTCTGAGTCTCACTCTACTATTCCTGCTCTTTAACCCTTTCACACGGTGTAACCCAGACGGTGATTTACTCTCGGTCTCACTCTGCTATTCCTGCTCTTTAACCCTTTCACACTGTGTAACCCGGACGGTGATATACTCTCAGTCTGACTCTGCTATTCCTGCTCTTTAACCCTTTCACACCGTGCAACACAGACGGTGATTTACTCTCGGCATCACTCTGCTATTCCTGCTCTTTAACCCTTTCACACTGTGTAACTCAGACGGTGATTTACTCTCGGTCTCACTCTGCTATTCCTGCTCTTTAACCCTTTCACACTGTGTTAACCGGACGGTGGTTTACTCTCGGTCTCACTCTGCTATTCCTGCTCTTTAACCCTTTCACACGGTGTAACCCAGACGGTGATTTAATCTCGGTCTCACTCTGCTCTTCCTGCTCTTTAACCCTTTCACACTATGTAACCCGTACGGTGATTTACTCTCAGTCTCACTCCGCTATTCCTGCTCTTTAACCCTTTCACACTGTGTAACCCGGACGGTGGTTTACTCTCGGTCTCACTCTGCTATTCCTGCTCTTTAACCCTTTCACACTGTGTTACCCGGACTGTGATTTACTCTCGGTCTCACTCTGCTATTCCTGCTCTTTAACCCTTTCACACGGTGTATCCCGGACGGTGATTTACTCTCAGTCTCACTCTACTATTCCTGCTCTTTAACCCTTTCACACTATGTAACTCGGACGGTGATTTACTCTCAGTCTCACTCTGCTATTCCTGCTCTTTAACCCTTTCACACTGTGTAACCCGGACGTTGGTTTACTCTCTGTCTCACTCTGCTATTCCTGCTCTTTAACCCTTTCACACTGTGTTACCTGGACGGTGATTTACTCTCAGTCTCACTCTGCTATTCCTGCTCTTTAACCCTTTCACACTGTGTAACTCAGACGGTGATTTACTCTCAGTCTCACTCTGCTATTCCTGCTCTTTAACCCTTTCACACTATGTAACTCGGACGGTGGTTTACTCTCACTCTCACTCTACTATTCCTGCTCTTTAACCCTTTCACACTATGTAACTCGGACGGTGGTTTACCCTCTGTCTCACTCTGCTATTCCTGCTCTTTAACCCTTTCACACTGTGTTAACCGGACGGTGGTTTACTCTCGGTCTCACTCTGCTATTCCTGCTCTTTAACCCTTTCACACTGTGGAACACAGACGGTGGTTTAATCTCTCTCTCACTCTGCTATTCCTGCTCTTTAACCCTTTCACACTGTGTAACCCGGACGGTGATTTACTCTCAGGCTCACTCTGCTATTCCTGCTCTTTAACCCTTTCACACTGTGTAACTCAGACGGTGATTTACTCTCAGTCTCACTCTACTATTCCTGGTCTTTAACCATTTCACACTGTGTTAACCGGACGGTGATTTACTCTCGGTCTCACTCTACTATTCCTGCTCTTTAACCCTTTCACACTGTGTTAACCGGACGGTGGTTTACTCTCGGTCTCACTCTGCTATTCCTGCTCTTTAACCCTTTCACACTGTGTTAACCGGACGGTGGTTTACTCTCGGTCTCACTCTGCTATTCCTGCTCTTTAACCCTTTCACACTGTGTAACGCGGACGGTGATTTACTCTCAGTCTCTCTCTGCTATTCCTGCTCTTTAACCCTTTCACACTGTGTAACCCGGACGGTGATTTACTCTCAGTCTCCCTCTGCTATTCCTGCTCTTTAACCCTTTCACACGGTGTAACCCGGACGGTGATTTACTCTCTGTCTCACTCTGCTATTCCTGCTCTTTAACCCTTTCACGCGGTGGAACACAGACGGTGATTTACTCTCTGTCTCACTCTGCTGTTCCTGCTCTTTAACCCTTTCACACCGTTCAACACAGACGGTGATTTACTCTCTGTCTCACTCTGCTATTCCTGCTCTTTAACCCTTTCACACTGTGTAACTCAGACGGTGATTTACTCTCGGTCTCACTCTGCTATTCCTGCTCTTTAACCCTTTCACACTGTGTTAACCGGACGGTGGTTTACTCTCTGTCTCACTCTGCTATTCCTGCTCTTTAACCTTTTCACTCGGTGTAACACAGACGGTGATTTACTCTCGGTCTCACTCTGCTCTTCCTGCTCTTTAACCCTTTCACACTGTGTAACACAGACGGTGATTTACTCACAGTCTCACTCTGCTATTCCTGCTCTTTAACCCTTTCACACTGTGTTAATCGGACGGTGGTTTACTCTGAGTCTCACTCTGCTATTCCTGCTCTTTAACCCTTTCACACTGTGTTAACCGGACGAGGTTTACTCTCGGTCTCACTCTGCTCTTCCTGCTCTTTAACCCTTTCACACTATGTAACCCAGACGGTGATTTACTCTCAGTCTCACTCTACTATTCCTGCTGTTAAACCCTTTCACACTGTGTTAAGCGGACAGTGATTTACTCTCAGTCTCACTCTGTTAATCCTGCTCTTTAACCCTTTCACACTGTGCAACTCAGACGGTGATTTACTCTCAGTCTCACTCTGCTATTCCTGCTCTTTAACCCTTTCACACTGTGTAACCCGGACGGTGATTTACTCTCAGTCTCACTCTGCTATTCCTGCTCTTTAACCCTTTCACACGGTGTAACCCGGACGGTGATTTACTCTCTGTCTCACTCTGCTATTCCTGCTCTTTAACCCTTTCACTCGGTGTAACACAGACGGTGATTTACTCTCGGTCTCACTCTGCTATTCCTGCTCTTTAACCCTTTCACTCGGTGTAACACAGACGGTGATTTACTCTCAGTCTCACTCTGCTATTCCTGCTCTTTAACCCTTTCACACGGTGCAACACAGACGGTGATTTACTCTCAGTCTCACTCTGCTCTTCCTGCTCTTTAACCCTTCCACACGGTGTAACACAGACGGTGATTTACTCTCAGTCTCACTCTGCTATTCCTGCTCTTTAACCCTTTCACTCGGTGTAACACTGACGGTGATTTACTCTCGGTCTCACTCTGCTCTTCCTGCTCTTTAACCCTTCCACACGGTGTAACACAGACGGTGATTTACTCTCAGTCTCACTCTGCTATTCCTGCTCTTTAACCCTTTCACACGGTGCAACACAGACGGTGATTTACTCTCGGTCTCACTCCGCTATTCCTGCTCTTTAACCCTTTCACACTGTGTAACCCGGACGGTGATTTACCATCTGTCTCACTCTGCTATTCCTGCTCTTTAACCCTTTCACACGGTGTAACACAGATGGTGGTTCACTCTCGGTCTCACTCTGCTCTTCCTGCTCTTTAACCCTTTCACACTGTGTTACCTGGACGGTGATTTACTCTCAGTCTCACTCTGCTATTCCTGCTCTTTACCCCTTTCACACTGTGTAACTCAGACGGTGGTTTACTCTGAGTCTCACTCTGCTGTTCCTGCTCTTTAACCCTTTCACACTGTGTTACCCGGACTGTGATTTACTCTCAGTCTCACTCTGCTATTCCTGCTCTTCAACCCTTTCACACGGTGTAACACAGACGGTGATTTACTCTCAGTGTCACTCTGCTATTCCTGCTCTTTAACCCTTTCACACGGTGTAACCCAGACAGTGGTTTACTCTGAGTCTCACTCTACTATTCCTGCTCTTTAACCCTTTCACACGGTGTAACCCAGATGGTGATTTACTCTCGGTCTCACTCTGCTATTCCTGCTCTTTAACCCTTTCACACTGTGTAACTCAGACGGTGATTTACTCTCGGTCTCACTCTGCTATTCCTGCTCTTTAACCCTTTCACACTGTGTTAACCGGACGGTGGTTTACTCTCGGTCTCACTCTGCTATTCCTGCTCTTTAACCCTTTCACACGGTGTAACCCAGACGGTGATTTAATCTCGGTCTCACTCTGCTCTTCCTGCTCTTTAACCCTTTCACACTATGTAACCCGTACGGTGATTTACTCTCAGTCTCACTCCGCTATTCCTGCTCTTTAACCCTTTCACACTGTGTAACCCGGACGGTGGTTTACTCTCGGTCTCACTCTGCTATTCCTGCTCTTTAACCCTTTCACACTGTGTTACCCGGACTGTGATTTACTCTCGGTCTCACTCTGCTATTCCTGCTCTTTAACCCTTTCACACGGTGTATCCCGGACGGTGATTTACTCTCAGTCTCACTCTACTATTCCTGCTCTTTAACCCTTTCACACTATGTAACTCGGACGGTGATTTACTCTCAGTCTCACTCTGCTATTCCTGCTCTTTAACCCTTTCACACTGTGTAACCCGGACGTTTGTTTACTCTCTGTCTCACTCTGCTATTCCTGCTCTTTAACCCTTTCACACTGTGTTACCTGGACGGTGATTTACTCTCAGTCTCACTCTGCTATTCCTGCTCTTTAACCCTTTCACACTGTGTAACTCAGACGGTGATTTACTCTCAGTCTCACTCTGCTATTCCTGCTCTTTAACCCTTTCACACAATGTAACTCGGACGGTGGTTTACTCTCACTCTCACTCTACTATTCCTGCTCTTTAACCCTTTCACACTATGTAACTCGGACGGTGGTTTACTCTTTGTCTCACTCTGCTATTCCTGCTCTTTAACCCTTTCACACTGTGTTAACCGGACTGTGGTTTACTCTCGGTCTCACTCTGCTATTCCTGCTCTTTAACCCTTTCACACTGTGTAACACAGACGGTGGTTTAATCTCTCTCTCACTCTGCTATTCCTGCTCTTTAACCCTTTCACACTGTGTAACCCGGACGGTAATTTACTCTCAGGCTCACTCTGCTATTCCTGCTCTTTAACCCTTTCACACTGTGTAACTCAGACGATGATTTACTCTCAGTCTCACTCTACTATTCCTGGTCTTTAACCATTTCACACTGTGTTAACCGGACGGTGATTTACTCTCGGTCTCACTCTACTATTCCTGCTCTTTAACCCTTTCACACTGTGTTAACCGGACGATGGTTTACTCTCGGTCTCACTCTGCTATTCCTGCTCTTTAACCCTTTCACACTGTGTTAACCGGACGGTGGTTTACTCTCGGTCTCACACTGCTATTCCTGCTCTTTAACCCTTTCACACTGTGTCACGCGGACGGTGATTTACTCTCAGTCTCACTCTGCTATTCCTGCTCTTTAACCCTTTCACACTGTGTAACCCGGACGGTGATTTACTCTCAGTCTCCCTCTGCTATTCCTGCTCTTTAACCCTTTCACACGGTGTAACCCGGACGGTGATTTACTCTCTGTCTCACTCTGCTATTCCTGCTCTTTAACCCTTTCACGCGGTGGAACACAGACGGTGATTTACTCTCAGTCTCACTATGCTATTCCTGCTCTTTAACCCTTTCACACTGTGTAACCCGGACGGTGATTTACTCTCAGTCTCACTCTGCTATTCCTGCTCTTTAACCCTTTCACACTGTGTAACCCGGACGGTGATTTACTCTCAGTCTCACTCTGCTATTCCTGCTCTTTAACCCTTTCACACGGTGTAACCCGGACGGTGATTTACTCTCTGTCTCACTCTGCTATTCCTGCTCTTTAACCCTTTCACTCGGTGTAACACAGACGGTGATTTACTCTCGGTCTCACTCTGCTATTCCTGCTCTTTAACCCTTTCACTCAGTGTAACACAGACGGTGATTTACTCTCAGTCTCACTATGCTATTCCTGCTCTTTAACCCTTTCACACTGTGTAACCCGGACGGTGATTTACTCTCTGTCTCACTCTGCTATTCCTGCTCTTTAACCCTTTCACTCGGTGTAACACTGACGGTGATTTACTCTCGGTCTCACTCTGCTCTTCCTGCTCTTTAACCCTTCCACACGGTGTAACACAGAAGGTGATTTACTCTCAGTCTCACTCTGCTATTCCTGCTCTTTAACCCTTTCACACGGTGCAACACAGACGGTGATTTACTCTCAGTCTCACTCTGCTCTTCCTGCTCTTTAACCCTTCCACACGGTGTAACACAGACGGTGATTTACTCTCAGTCTCACTCTGCTATTCCTGCTCTTTAACCCTTTCACTCGGTGTAACACTGACGGTGATTTACTCTCGGTCTCACTCTGCTCTTCCTGCTCTTTAACCCTTCCACACGGTGTAACACAGACGGTGATTTACTCTCAGTCTCACTCTGCTATTCCTGCTCTTTAACCCTTTCACACGGTGCAACACAGACGGTGGTTCACTCTCGGTCTCACTCTGCTCTTCCTGCTCTTTAACCCTTTCACACTGTGTTACCTGGACGGTGATTTACTCTCAGTCTCACTCTGCTATTCCTGCTCTTTACCCCTTTCACACTGTGTAACTCAGACGGTGGTTTACTCTGAGTCTCACTCTGCTATTCCTGCTCTTTAACCCTTTCACACTGTGTTACCCGGACTGTGATTTACTTTCAGTCTCACTCTGCTATTCCTGCTCTTCAACCCTTTCACACGGTGTAACACAGACGGTGATTTACTCTCAGTGTCACTCTGCTATTCCTGCTCTTTAACCCTTTCACACGGTGTAACCCAGACAGTGGTTTACTCTGAGTCTCACTCTACTATTCCTGCTCTTTAACCCTTTCACACGGTGTAACCCAGACGTTGATTTACTCTCGGTCTCACTCTGCTATTCCTGCTCTTTAACCCTTTCACACTGTGTAACCCGGACGGTGATTTACTCTCAGTCTGACTCTGCTATTCCTGCTCTTTAACCCTTTCACACCGTGCAACACAGACGGTGATTTAATCTCGGTCTCACTCTGCTATTCCTGCTCTTTAACCCTTTCACACTGTGTAACTCAGACGGTGATTTACTCTCGGTCTCACTCTGCTATTCCTGCTCTTTAACCCTTTCACACTGTGTTTAGCGGACGGTGGTTTACTCTCGGTCTCACTCTGCTATTCCTGCTCTTTAACCCTTTCACACGGTGTAACCCAGACGGTGATTTACTCTCGGTCTCACTCTGCTCTTCCTGCTCTTTAACCCTTTCACACTATGTAACCCGGACGGTGATTTACTCTCAGTCTCACTCCTCTATTCCTGCTCTTTAACCCTTTCACACTGTGTAACCCGGATGGTGGTTTACTCTCGGTCTCACTCTGCTATTCCTGCTCTTTAACCCTTTCACACTGTGTTACCCGGACTGTGATTTACTCTCGGTCTCACTCTGCTATTCCTGCTCTTTAACCCTTTCACACGGTGTATCCCGGACGGTGTTTACTCTCAGTCTCACTCTACTATTCCTGCTCTTTAACCCTTTCACACTATGTAACTCGGACGGTGATTTACTCTCAGTCTCACTCTGCTATTCCTGCTCTTTAACCCTTTCACACTGTGTAACCCGGACATTGGTTTACTCTCTGTCTCACTCTGCAATTCCTGCTCTTTAACCCTTTCACACTGTGTTACCTGGACGGTGATTTACTCTCAGTCTCACTCTGCTATTCCTGCTCTTTAACCCTTTCACACTGTGTAACTCAGACGGTGATTTACTCTCAGTCTCACTCTGCTATTCCTGCTCTTTAACCCTTTCACACTATGTAACTCGGACGGTGGTTTACTCTCACTCTCACTCTACTATTCCTGCTCTTTAACCCTTTCACACTATGTAACTCGGACGGTGGTTTACTCTCTGTCTCACTCTGCTATTCCTGCTCTTTAACCCTTTCACACTGTGTAACTCAGAATTTGATTTACTCTTGGTCTCACTCTGCTATTCCTGCTCTTTAACCCTTTCACACTGTGTTAACCGGACGGTGGTTTACTCTCGGTCTCACTCTGCTATTCCTTCTCTTTAACCCTTTCACACTTTGTAACCCAGAGGGTGATTTACTCTCGGTCTCACTCTGCTGTTCCTGCTCTTTAACCCTTTCACACTGTGTTAACCGGACGGTGGTTTACTCTCGGTCTCAATCTACTATTCCTGCTCTTTACCCCTTTCACACTTGGTAACCCGGACGGTGATTTACTCTCGGTCTCACTCTGCTATTCCTGCTCTTTAACCCTTTCACACTGTGTAACTCAGACGGTGATTTACTCTCGGTCTCACTCTGCTATTCCTGCTCTTTAACCCTTTCACACTGTGTTAACCGGACGGTGGTTTACTCTCGGTCTCACTCTGCTATTCCTGCTCTTTAACCCTTTCACACTGTGTAACTCAGACGGTGATTTACTCTCAGTCTCACTCTGCTATTCCTGCTCTTTAACCCTTTCACACTGTGTAACCCGGACGCTGATTTACTCTCTGTCTCACTCTGCTATTCCTGCTCTTTAACCCTTTCACACCGTGCAACACAGACGGTGATTTACTCTCGGTCTCACTCTGCTATTCCTGCTCTTTAACCCTTTCACACTGTGTAACTCAGACGGTGATTTACTCTCGGTCTCACTCTGCTATTCCTGCTCTTTAACCCTTTCACACTGTGTTAACCGGACGGTGGTTTACTCTCTGTCTCACTCTGCTATTCCTGCTCTTTATCCTTTTCACTCGGTGTAACACAGACGGTGATTTACTCTCGGTCTCACTCTGCTCTTCCTGCTCTTTAACCCTTTCACACTGTGTAACACAGACGGTGATTTACTCACAGTCTCACTCTGCTATTCCTGCTCTTTAACCCTTTCACACTGTGTTAATCGGACGGTGGTTTACTCTGAGTCTCACTCTGCTATTCCTGCTCTTTAACCCTTTCACACTGTGTTAACCGGACGAGGTTTACTCTCGGTCTCACTCTGCTCTTCCTGCTCTTTAACCCTTTCACACTATGTAACCCAGACGGTGATTTACTCTCGGTCTCACTCTGCTATTCCTGCTCTTTAACCCTTTCACTCAGTGTAACACAGACGGTGATTTACTCTCAGTCTCACTATGCTATTCCTGCTCTTTAACCCTTTCACACTGTGTAACCCGGACGGTGATTTACTCTCTGTCTCACTCTGCTATTCCTGCTCTTTAACCCTTTCACTCGGTGTAACACTGACGGTGATTTACTCTCGGTCTCACTCTGCTCTTCCTGCTCTTTAACCCTTCCACACGGTGTAACACAGACGGTGATTTACTCTCAGTCTCACTCTGCTATTCCTGCTCTTTAACCCTTTCACACGGTGCAACACAGACGGTGATTTACTCTCAGTCTCACTCTGCTATTCCTGCTCTTTAACCCTTCCACACGGTGTAACACAGACGGTGATTTACTCTCAGTCTCACTCTGCTATTCCTGCTCTTTAACCCTTTCACTCGGTGTAACACTGACGGTGATTTACTCTCGGTCTCACTCTGCTCTTCCTGCTCTTTAACCCTTCCACACGGTGTAACACAGACGGTGATTTACTCTCAGTCTCACTCTGCTATTCCTGCTCTTTAACCCTTTCACACGGTGCAACACAGACGGTGATTTACTCTCGGTCTCACTCTGCTATTCCTGCTCTTTAACCCTTTCACACTGTGTAACCCGGACGGTGATTTACCATCTGTCTCACTCTGCTGTTCCTGCTCTTTAACCCTTTCACACGGTGTAACACAGATGGTGGTTCACTCTCGGTCTCACTCTGCTCTTCCTGCTCTTTAACCCTTTCACACTGTGTTACCTGGACGGTGATTTACTCTCAGTCTCACTCTGCTATTCCTGCTCTTTACCCCTTTCACACTGTGTAACTCAGACGGTGGTTTACTCTGAGTCTCACTCTGCTATTCCGGCTCTTTAACCCTTTCACACTGTGTTACCCGGACTGTGATTTACTCTCAGTCTCACTCTGCTATTCCTGCTCTTCAACCCTTTCACACGGTGTAACACAGACGGTGATTTACTCTCAGTGTCACTCTGCTATTCCTGCTCTTTAACCCTTTCACACGGTGTAACCCAGACAGTGGTTTACTCTGAGTCTCACTCTACTATTCCTGCTCTTTAACCCTTTCACACGGTGTAACCCAGACGGTGATTTACTCTCGGTCTCACTCTGCTATTCCTGCTCTTTAACCCTTTCACACTGTGTAACCCGGACGGTGATTTACTCTCAGTCTGACTCTGCTATTCCTGCTCTTTAACCCTTTCACACCGTGCAACACAGACGGTGATTTAATCTCGGTCTCACTCTGCTATTCCTGCTCTTTAACCCTTTCACACTGTGTAACTCAGACGGTGATTTACTCTCGGTCTCACTCTGCTATTCCTGCTCTTTAACCCTTTCACACTGTGTTTAGCGGACGGTGGTTTACTCTCGGTCTCACTCTGCTATTCCTGTTCTTTAACCCTTTCACACGGTGTAACCCAGACGGTGATTTACTCTCGGTCTCACTCTGCTCTTCCTGCTCTTTAACCCTTTCACACTATGTAACCCGGACGGTGATTTACTCTCAGTCTCACTCCGCTATTCCTGCTCTTTAACCCTTTCACACTGTGTAACCCGGATGGTGGTTTACTCTCGGTCTCACTGTGCTATTCCTGCTCTTTAACCCTTTCACACTGTGTTACCCGGACTGTGATTTACTCTCGGTCTCACTCTGCTATTCCTGCTCTTTAACCCTTTCACACGGTGTATCCCGGACGGTGTTTACTCTCAGTCTCACTCTACTATTCCTGCTCTTTAACCCTTTCACACTATGTAACTCGGACGGTGATTTACTCTCAGTCTCACTCTGCTATTCCTGCTCTTTAACCCTTTCACACTGTGTAACCCGGACATTGGTTTACTCTCTGTCTCACTCTGCAATTCCTGCTCTTTAACCCTTTCACACTGTGTTACCTGGACGGTGATTTACTCTCAGTCTCACTCTGCTATTCCTGCTCTTTAACCCTTTCACACTGTGTAACTCAGACGGTGATTTACTCTCAGTCTCACTCTGCTATTCCTGCTCTTTAACCCTTTCACACTATGTAACTCGGACGGTGGTTTACTCTCACTCTCACTCTACTATTCCTGCTCTTTAACCCTTTCACACTATGTAACTCGGACGGTGGTTTACTCTCTGTCTCACTCTGCTATTCCTGCTCTTTAACCCTTTCACACTGTGTAACTCAGAATTTGATTTACTCTTGGTCTCACTCTGCTATTCCTGCTCTTTAACCCTTTCACACTGTGTTAACCGGACGGTGGTTTACTCTCGGTCTCACTCTGCTATTCCTTCTCTTTAACCCTTTCACACTTTGTAACCCAGAGGGTGATTTACTCTCGGTCTCACTCTGCTGTTCCTGCTCTTTAACCCTTTCACACTGTGTTAACCGGACGGTGGTTTTCTCTCGGTCTCAATCTACTATTCCTGCTCTTTACCCCTTTCACACTTGGTAACCCGGACGGTGATTTACTCTCGGTCTCACTCTGCTATTCCTGTTCTTTAACCCTTTCACACTGTGTAACTCAGACGGTGATTTACTCTCGGTCTCACTCTGCTATTCCTGCTCTTTAACCCTTTCACACTGTGTTAACCGGACTGTGGTTTACTCTCGGTCTCACTCTGCTATTCCTGCTCTTTAACCCTTTCACACTGTGTAACTCAGACGGTGATTTACTCTCAGTCTCACTCTGCTATTCCTGCTCTTTAACCCTTTCACACTGTGTAACCCGGACGGTGATTTACTCTCTGTCTCACTCTGCTATTCCTGCTCTTTAACCCTTTCACACCGTGCAACACAGACGGTGATTTACTCTCGGTCTCACTCTGCTATTCCTGCTCTTTAACCCTTTCACACTGTGTAACTCAGACGGTGATTTACTCTCGGTCTCACTCTGCTATTCCTGCTCTTTAACCCTTTCACACTGTGTTAACCGGACGGTGGTTTACTCTCTGTCTCACTCTGCTATTCCTGCTCTTTATCCTTTTCACTCGGTGTAACACAGACGGTGATTTACTCTCGGTCTCACTCTGCTCTTCCTGCTCTTTAACCCTTTCACACTGTGTAACACAGACGGTGATTTACTCACAGTCTCACTCTGCTATTCCTGCTCTTTAACCCTTTCACACTGTGTTAATCGGACGGTGGTTTACTCTGAGTCTCACTCTGCTATTCCTGCTCTTTAACCCTTTCACACTGTGTTAACCGGACGAGGTTTACTCTCGGTCTCACTCTGCTCTTCCTGCTCTTTAACCCTTTCACACTATGTAACCCAGACGGTGATTTACTCTCAGTCTCACTCTACTATTCCTGCTGTTAAACCCTTTCACACTGTGTTAAGCGGACAGTGATTTACTCTCAGTCTCACTCTGTTAATCCTGCTCTTTAACCCTTTCACACTGTACAACTCAGACGGTGATTTACTCTCAGTCTCACTCTGCTATTCCTGCTCTTTAACCCTTTCACACTGTGTAACTTAGGCGGTGATTTACTCTCGGTCTCACTCTGCTATTCCTGCTCTTTAACCCTTTCACACTGTGTTAACTGGACGGTGGTTTACTGTCGGTCTCACGCTGCTATTCCTGCTCTTTAACCCATTCACACTGTGTTAACCGGACAGTGGTTTACTCTCGGTCTCACTCTGCTATTCCTGCTCTTTAACCCTTTCACACGGTGTAACACAGATGGTGATTTACTCTCAGTCTCACTCTGCTATTCCTGCTCTTTAACCCTTTCACACTGTGTAACCCGGACGGTGATTTACTCTCAGTCTCACTCTGCTATTCCTGCTCTTTAACCCTTTCACACGGTGTAACCCGGACGGTGATTTACTCTCTGTCTCACTCTGCTATTCCTGCTCTTTAACCCTTTCACTCGGTGTAACACAGACGGTGATTTACTCTCGGTCTCACTCTGCTATTCCTGCTCTTTAACCCTTTCACTCGGTGTAACACAGACGGTGATTTACTCTCAGTCTCACTCTGCTATTCCTGCTCTTTAACCCTTTCACACGGTGCAACACAGACGGTGATTTACTCTCAGTCTCACTCTGCTCTTCCTGCTCTTTAACCCTTCCACACGGTGTAACACAGACGGTGATTTACTCTCAGTCTCACTCTGCTATTCCTGCTCTTTAACCCTTTCACTCGGTGTAACACTGACGGTGATTTACTCTCGGTCTCACTCTGCTCTTCCTGCTCTTTAACCCTTCCACACGGTGTAACACAGACGGTGATTTACTCTCAGTCTCACTCTGCTATTCCTGCTCTTTAACCCTTTCACACGGTGCAACACAGACGGTGATTTACTCTCGGTCTCACTCTGCTCTTCCTGCTCTTTAACCCTTTCACACTGTGTTACCTGGACGGTGATTTACTCTCAGTCTCACTCTGCTATTCCTGCTCTTTACCCCTTTCACACTGTGTAACTCAGACGGTGGTTTACTCTGAGTCTCACTCTGCTATTCCTGCTCTTTAACCCTTTCACACTGTGTTACCCGGACTGTGATTTACTCTCAGTCTCACTCTGCTATTCCTGCTCTTCAACCCTTTCACACGGTGTAACACAGACGGTGATTTACTCTCAGTGTCACTCTGCTATTCCTGCTCTTTAACCCTTTCACACGGTGTAACCCAGACAGTGGTTTACTCTGAGTCTCACTCTACTATTCCTGCTCTTTAACCCTTTCACACTGTGTAACCCGGACGGTGATTTACTCTCTGTCTCACTCTGCTATTCCTGCTCTTTAACCGTTTCACTCGGTGTAACAGAGTCGGTGATTTACTCTCGGTCTCACTCTGCTCTTCCTGCTCTTTAACCCTTTCACACTGTGTAACACAGACGGTGATTTACTCACAGTCTCACTCTGCTATTCCTGCTCTTTAACCCTTTCACACTGTGTTAATCGGACGGTGGTTTACTCTGAGTCTCACTCTGCTATTCCTGCTCTTTAACCCTTTCACACTGTGTTAACCGGACGAGGTTTACTCTCGGTCTCACTCTGCTCTTCCTGCTCTTTAACCCTTTCACACTATGTAACCCAGACGGTGATTTACTCTCAGTCTCACTCTACTATTCCTGCTGTTAAACCCTTTCACACTGTGTTAAGCGGACAGTGATTTACTCTCAGTCTCACTCTGTTATTCCTGCTCTTTAACCCTTTCACACTGTGCAACTCAGACGGTGATTTACTCTCAGTCTCACTCTGCTATTCCTGCTCTTTAACCCTTTCACACTGTGTAACTTAGGCGGTGATTTACTCTCGGTCTCACTCTGCTATTCCTGCTCTTTAACCCTTTTTCACTGTGTTAACTGGACGGTGGTTTACTGTCGGTCTCACGCTGCTATTCCTGCTCTTTAACCCTTTCACACGGTGTAACACAGACGGTGATTTACTCTCAGTCTCACTCTGCTATTCCTGCTCTTTAACCCTTTCACACGGTGTAACCCGGACGGTGATTTACTCTCAGTCTCACTCTGCTATTCCTGCTCTTTAACCCTTTCACGCGGTGTAACACAGACGGTGATTTACTCTCAGTCTCACTCTGCTATTCCTGCTCTTTAACCCTTTCACACGGTGTAACACAGGCGGTGATTTACTCTCTGTCTCACTCTACTATTCCTGCTCTTTAACCCTTTCACACTGTGTTACCTGGACGGTGGTTTACTCTCGGTCTCACTCTGCTATTCCAGCTCTTTAACCCTTTCATACTGCGTAACCCAGACAGTGGTTTAATCTGAGTCTCACTCTGCTATTCCTGCTCTTTAACCCTTTCACACTGTGTAACCCAGGCGGTGATTTACTCTCTTTCTCACTCTACTATTCGTGCTCTTTAACCCTTTCACACTGTGTTAATCGGACGGTGGTTTACTCTGAGTCTCACTCTGCTATTCCTGCTCTTTAACCCATTCACACTATGTTAACCGGACAGTGGTTTACTCTCGCTCTCACTCTGCTATTCCAGCTCTTCAACCCTTTCACACGGTGTAACAAAGACGGTGATTTACTCTCAGCCTCACTCTGCTATTCCTGCTCTTTAACCCTTTCACACGGTGTATCCCGGACGGTGATTTACTCTCAGTCTCACTCTGCTATTCCAGCTCTTTAACCCTTTCACACTGTGTAACCCAGACAGTGGTTTAATCTGAGTCTCACTCTTCTAATCCTGCTCTTTAACCCTTTCACACGGTGAAACACAGACGCTGATTTACTCTCGGTATCACTCTACTATTCCTGCTCTTTAACCCTTTCACACGGTGTTAACCGGACGGTGGTTTACTCTCGGTCTCACTCTGCTCTTCCTGCTCTTTAACCCTTTCACACTTTGTTAACCGGACGGTGGTTTACTCTCAGTCTCACTCTGCTATTCCTGCTCTTTAACCCTTTCACACTGTGTAACCCGGACGTTGATTTACCATCTGTCTCACTCTGCTATTCCTGCTCTTTAACCCTTTCACTCGGTGTAACACAGATGGTGGTTCACTCTCGGTCTCACTCTGCTATTCCTGCTCTTTAACCCTTTCACACGGTGTAACACAGATGGTGGTTCACTCTCGGTCTCACTCTGCTCTTCCTGCTCTTTAACCCTTTCACACTGTGTTACCTGGACGGTGATTTACTCTCAGTCTCACTCTGCTATTCCTGCTCTTTAACCCTTTCGCACCATGCAACCCAGACGGTGATTTACGCTCTTTCTCACTCTGCTATTCCTGCTCTTTAACCCTTTCACACGGTGTAACACAGATGGTGGTTTACTCTGAGTCTCACTCTGCTATTCCTGCTCTTTACCCCTTTCACACTGTGTAACTCAGACGGTGGTTTACTCTCAGTCTCACTCTGCTATTCCTGCTCTTTAACCCTTTCACACTGTGTAACTCAGACGGTGGTTTACTCTGAGTCTCACTCTGCTATTCCTGCTCTTTACCCCTTTCACACTGTGTAACTCAGACTGTGGTTTACTCTCAGTCTCACTCTGCTATTCCTGCTCTTTAACCCTTTCACACTGTGTAACTCAGACGGTGGTTTACTCTGAGTCTCACTCTGCTATTCCTGCTCTTTAACCCTTTCACACTGTGTTAAGCGGACAGTGATTTACTCTCAGTCTCACTCTGTTATTCCTGCTCTTTAACCCTTTCACACTGTGCAACTCAGACGGTGATTTACTCTCAGTCTCACTCTGCTATTCCTGCTCTTTAACCCTTTCACACTGTGTAACTTAGGCGGTGATTTACTCTCGGTCTCACTCTGCTATTCCTGCTCTTTAACCCTTTCACACTGTGTTAACTGGACGGTGGTTTACTGTCGGTCTCACGCTGCTATTCCTGCTCTTTAACCCATTCACACTGTGTTAACCGGACAGTGGTTTACTCTCGGTCTCACTCTGCTATTCCTGCTCTTTAACCCTTTCACACGGTGTAACACAGACGGTGATTTACTCTCAGTCTCACTCTGCTATTCCTGCTCTTTAACCCTTTCACACGGTGTAACACAGGCGGTGATTTACTCTCAGTCTCACTCTACTATTCCTGCTCTTTAACCCTTTCACACGGTGTAACACAGGCGGTGATTTACTCTCAGTCTCACTCTACTATTCCTGCTCTTTAACCCTTTCACACTGTGTTACCTGGACGGTGGTTTACTCTCGGTCTCACTCTGCTATTCCAGCTCATTAATCCTTTCACACTGCGTAACCCAGACAGTGGTTTAATCTGAGTCTCACTCTGCTATTCCTGCTCTTTAACCCTTTCACACTGTGTAACCCAGGCGGTGATTTACTCTCTTTCTCACTCTACTATTCGTGCTCTTTAACCCTTTCACACTGTGTTAATCGGACGGTGGTTTACTCTGAGTCTCACTCTGCTATTCCTGCTCTTTAACCCATTCACACTATGTTAACCGGACAGTGGTTTACTCCCGGTCTCACTCTGCTATTCCAGCTCTTCAACCCTTTGACACGGTGTAACAAAGACGGTGATTTACTCTCAGCCTCACTCTGCTATTCCTGCTCTTTAACCCTTTCACACGGTGTATCCCGGACGGTGATTTACTCTCAGTCTCACTCTGCTATTCCCGCTCTTTAACCCTTTCACACTGTGTAACCCAGACAGTGGTTTAATCTGAGTCTCACTCTTCTAATCCTCCTCTTTAACCCTTTCACACGGTGAAACCCAGACGCTGATTTACTCTCGGTATCACTCTACTATTCCTGCTCTTTAACCCTTTCACACGGTGTTAACCGGACGGTGGTTTACTCTCGTTCTCACTCTGCTCTTCCTGCTCTTTAACCCTTTCACACTTTGTTAACCGGACGGTGGTTTACTCTCAGTCTCACTCTGCTATTCCTGCTCTTTAACCCTTTCACACGGTGCAACACAGACGGTGATTTACTCTCAGTCTCACTATGCTATTCCTGCTCTTTAACCCTTTCACACTGTGTAACCCGGACGTTGATTTACCATCTGTCTCACTCTGCTATTCCTGCTCTTTAACCCTTTCACTCGGTGTAACACAGATGGTGGTTCACTCTCGGTCTCACTCTGCTATTCCTGCTCTTTAACCCTTTCACACGGTGTAACACAGATGGTGTTCACTCTCGGTCTCACTCTGCTCTTCCTGCTCTTTAACCCTTTCACACTGTGTTACCTGGACGGTGATTTACTCTCAGTCTCACTCTGCTATTCCTGCTCTTTAACCCTTTCGCACTATGCAACCCAGACGGTGATTTACGCTCTTTCTCACTCTGCTATTCCTGCTCTTTAACCCTTTCACACGGTGTAACACAGATGGTGGTTTACTCTCAGTCTCACTCTGCTATTCCTGCTCTTTAACCCTTTCACACTGTGTAACTCAGACGGTGGTTTACTCTGAGTCTCACTCTGCTATTCCTGCTCTTTACCCCTTTCACACTGTGTAACTCAGACGGTGGTTTACTCTCAGTCTCACTCTGCTATTCCTGCTCTTTAACCCTTTCACACTGTGTAACTCAGACGGTGGTTTACTCTGAGTCTCACTCTGCTATTCCTGCTCTTTAACCCTTTCACACTGTGTTACCCAGACGGTGGTTTACTCTCGGTCTCACTCTGCTATTCCTGCTCTTTAACCCTTTCACACTGTGTAACTCAGACGGTGACTTACTCTCAGTCTCACTCTGCTATTCCTGCTCTTTAACCCTTTCACACGGTGTAACACAGACGGTGATTTACTCTCAGTCTCACTCTGCTATTCCTGCTCTTCAACCCTTTCACACGGTGTAACACAGACGGTGATTTACTCTCAGTGTCACTCTGCTATTCCTGCTCTTTAACCCTTTCACACGGTGTAACCCAGACAGTGGTTTACTCTGAGTCTCACTCTACTATTCCTGCTCTTTAACCCTTTCACACGGTGTAACCCAGACGGTGATTTACTCTCGGTCTCACTCTGCTATTCCTGCTCTTTAACCCTTTCACACTGTGTAACCCTGACGGTGATTTACTCTCAGTCTCACTCTGCTATTCCTGCTCTTTAACCCTTTCACACTGTGTTAACCGGACGGTGGTTTACTCTCGCTCTGACTCTGCTATTCCTGCTCTTTAACCCTTTCACACTGTGTTAACCGGACGAGGTTTACACTCGGTCTCACTCTGCTCTTCCTGCTCTTTAACCCATTCACACTATGTAACCCAGACGGTGATTTTCTCTCAGTCTCACTCTGTTATTCCTGCTCTTTAACCCTTTCACACTGTGTAACTCAGACGGTGATTTACTCTCAGTCTCACTCTGCTATTCCTGCTCTTTACCCCTTTCACACTGTGTAACCCAGACGGTGATTTTCTCTCAGTCTCAGTCTGCTATTCCTGCTCTTTAACCCTTTCACACTGTGTACCTCAGACAGTGATTTACTCTCAGTCTCACTCTGCTATTCCTGCTCTTTAACCCTTTCACACTGTGTAGCCCAGACGGTGGATTACTCTGAGTCTCACTCTGCTATTCCTGCTCTTTAACCCTTTCACACTGTGTAACCAGGACGGTGGATTACTCTCGGTCTCACTCTGCTATTCCTGCTCTTTAACCCTTTCACACTGTGTTACCCGGAATGTGATTTACTCTCGGTCTCAATCTGCTATTCCTGCTCTTTAACCCTTTCACACGGTGAAACCCAGATGCTGATTTACTCTCGGTCTCACTCTGCTATTCCTGCTCTTTAACCCTTTCACACTGTGTAACCCGGATGGTGGTTTACTCTCAGTCTCACTCTGCTATTCCTGCCCTTTAACCCTTTCACACTGTGTAACTCAGAATTTGATTTACTCTTGGTCTCACTCTGCTATTCCTGCTCTTTAACCCTTTCACACGGTGAAACCCAGGCGCTGATTTACTCTCGGTCTCACTCTACTATTCCTGCTCTTTAACCCTTTCACACGGTGTTAACCGGACGGTGGTTTACTCTCGGTCTCACTCTGCTCTTCCTGCTCTTTAACCCTTTCACACTGTGTTAACCGGACGGTGGTTTACTCTCAGTCTCACTCTGCTATTCCTGCTCTTTAACCCTTTCACACTGTGTAACCCGGACGGTGATTTACCATCTGTCTCACTCTGCTATTCCTGCTCTTTAACCCTTTCACTCGGTGTAACACAGATGGTGGTTCACTCTCGGTCTCACTCTGCTATTCCTGCTCTTTAACCCTTTCACACGGTGTAACACAGATGGTGGTTCACTCTCGGTCTCACTCTGCTCTTCCTGCTCTTTAACCCTTTCACACTGTGTTTCCTGGACGGTGATTTACTCTCAGTCTCACTCTGCTATTCCTGCTCTTTAACCCTTTCGCACTATGCAACCCAGACGGTGATTTACGCTCTTTCTCACTCTGCTATTCCTGCTCTTTAACCCTTTCACACGGTGTAACACAGATGGTGGTTTACTCTGAGTCTCACTCTGCTATTCCTGCTCTTTAACCCTTTCACACTGTGTGACTCAGACTGTGGTTTACTCTCAGTCTCACTCTGCTATTCCTGCTCTTTAACCCTTTCACACTGTGTAACTCAGACGGTGGTTTACTCTGAGTCTCACTCTGCTATTCCTGCTCTTTACCCCTTTCACACTGTGTAACGCAGACGGTGGTTTACTCTCAGTCTTACTCTGCTATTCCTGCTCTTTAACCCTTTCACACTGTGTAACTCAGACGGTGGTTTACTCTGAGTCTCGCTCTGCTATTCCTGCTCTTTAACCCTTTCACACGGTGTAACACAGACGGTGATTTACTCTCAGTCTCACTCTGCTATTCCTGCTCTTCAACCCTTTCACACGGTGTAACACAGACGGTGATTTACTCTCAGTGTCACTCTGCTATTCCTGCTCTTTAACCCTTTCACACGGTGTAACCCAGACAGTGGTTTACTCTGAGTCTCACTCTACTATTCCTGCTCTTTAACCCTTTCACACGGTGTAACCCAGACGGTGATTTACTCTCGGTCTCACTCTGCTATTCCTGCTCTTTAACCCTTTCACACTGTGTAACCCGGACGGTGATTTACTCTCAGTCTCACTCTGCTATTCCTGCTCTTTAACCCTTTCACACCGTGCAACACAGACGGTGATTTACTCTCGGTCTCACTCTGCTATTCCTGCTCTTTAACCCTTTCACACTGTGTAACTCAGACGGTGATTTACTCTCGGTCTCACTCTGCTATTCCTGCTCTTTAACCCTTTCACACTGTGTTAACCGGACGGTGGTTTACTCTCGGTCTCACTCTGCTATTCCTGCTCTTGAACCCTTTCACACGGTGTAACCCAGACGGTGATTTACTCTCGGTCTCACTCTGCTCTTCCTGCTCTTTAACCCTTTCACACTATGTAACCCGGACGGTGATTTACTCTCAGTCTCACTCCGCTATTCCTGCTCTTTAACCCTTTCACACTGTGGAACCCGGACGGTGGTTTACTCTCGGTCTCACTCTGCTATTCCTGCTCTTTAACCCTTTCACACTGTGTTACCCGGACTGTGATTTACTCTCGGTCTCACTCTGCTATTCCTGCTCTTTAACCCTTTCACACGGTGTATCCCGGACGGTGATTTACTCTCAGTCTCACTCTACTATTCCTGCTCTTTAACCCTTTCACACTATGTAACTCGGACGGTGATTTACTCTCAGTCTCACTCTGCTATTCCTGCTCTTTAACCCTTTCACACTTTGTAACTCAGACGGTGATTTACTCTCAGTCTCACTCTGCTATTCCTGCCCTTTAACCCTTTCACACTGTGTAACTCAGAATTTGATTTACTCATGGTCTCACTCTGCTATTCCTGCTCTTTAACCCTTTCACACGGTGAAACCCAGGCGCTGATTTACTCTCGGTCTCACTCTACTATTCCTGCTCTTTAACCCTTTCACACGGTGTTAACCGGACGGTGGTTTACTCTCGGTCTCACTCTGCTCTTCCTGCTCTTTAACCCTTTCACACTGTGTTAACCGGACGGTGGTTTACTCTCAGTCTCACTCTGCTATTCCTGCTCTTTAACCCTTTCACACGGTGCAACACAGACGGTGATTTACTCTCAGTCTCACTATGCTATTCCTGCTCTTTAACCCTTTCACACTGTGTAACCCGGACGGTGATTTACCATCTGTCTCACTCTGCTATTCCTGCTCTTTAACCCTTTCACTCGGTGTAACACAGATGGTGGTTCACTCTCGGTCTCACTCTGCTATTCCTGCTCTTTAACCCTTTCACACGGTGTAACACAGATGGTGGTTCACTCTCGGTCTCACTCTGCTCTTCCTGCTCTTTAACCCTTTCACACTGTGTTACCTGGACGGTGATTTACTCTCAGTCTCACTCTGCTATTCCTGCTCTTTAACCCTTTCGCACTATGCAACCCAGACGGTGATTTACGCTCTTTCTCACTCTGCTATTCCTGCTCTTTAACCCTTTCACACGGTGTAACACAGATGGTGGTTTACTCTGAGTCTCACTCTGCTATTCCTGCTCTTTAACCCTTTCACACTGTGTAACTCAGACGGTGGTTTACTCTCAGTCTCACTCTGCTATTCCTGCTCTTTAACCCTTTCACACTGTGTAACTCAGACGGTGGTTTACTCTGAGTCTCACTCTGCTATTCCTGCTCTTTACCCCTTTCACACTGTGTAACGCAGACGGTGGTTTACTCTCAGTCTTACTCTGCTATTCCTGCTCTTTAACCCTTTCACACTGTGTAACTCAGACGGTGGTTTACTCTGAGTCTCACTCTGCTATTCCTGCTCTTTAACCCTTTCACACGGTGTAACACAGACGGTGATTTACTCTCAGTCTCACTCTGCTATTCCTGCTCTTCAACCCTTTCACACGGTGTAACCCAGACGGTGATTTACTCTCGGTCTCACTCTGCTATTCCTGCTCTTTAACCCTTTCACACTGTGTAACCCGGACGGTGATTTACTCTCAGTCTCACTCTGCTATTCCTGCTCTTTAACCCTTTCACACCGTGCAACACAGACGGTGATTTACTCTCGGTCTCACTCTGCTATTCCTGCTCTTTAACCCTTTCACACTGTGTAACTCAGACGGTGATTTACTCTCGGTCTCACTCTGCTATTCCTGCTCTTTAACCCTTTCACACTGTGTTAACCGGACGGTGGTTTACTCTCGGTCTCACTCTGCTATTCCTGCTCTTGAACCCTTTCACACGGTGTATCCCAGACGGTGATTTACTCTCAGTCTTACTCCGCTATTCCTGCTCTTTCACCCTTTCACACTGTGTAACCCGGACGTTGGTTTACTCTCTGTATCACTCTGCTATTCCTGCTCTTTAACCCTTTCACACTGTGGAACCCGGACGGTGGTTTACTCTCAGTCTCACTCTGCTATTCCTGCTCTTTAACCCTTTCACACTGTGTAACTCAGACGGTGATTTACTCTCAGTCTCACTCTGCTATTCCTGCTCTTTAACCCTTTCACACGGTGTAACACAGACGGTGATTTACTCTCTTTCTCACTCTGCTATTCCTGCTCTTTAACCCTTTCACACGGTGTAACACAAGCGGTGATTTACTCTCAGTCTCACTCCACTATTCCTGCTGTTTAACCCTTTCACACTTTGTTACCTGGACGGTGGTTTACTCTCGGTCTCACTCTGCTATTCCAGCTCTTTAACCCTTTCACACTGTGTAACCCAGACAGTGGTTTAATCTGAGTCTCACTCTGCTATTCCTGCTCTTTAACCCTTTCACACTGTGTAACCCAGGCGGTGATTTACGCTCTTTCTGACTCTAGTATTCCTGCTCTTTAACCCTTTCACACTGTGTTAACCGGACGGTGGTTTACTCTCTGTCTCACTGTCCTATTCCTGCTCTTCAACCCTTTCACACGGTGTAACACAGACGGTGATTTACTCTCAGTGTCACTCTGCTATTCCTGCTCTTTAACCCTTTCACACGGTGTAACCCAGACGGTGGTTTACTCTGAGTCTCACTCGACTATTCCTGCTCCTTAACCCTTTCACACGGTGTAACCCAGACGGTGATTTACTCTCGGTCTCACTCTACTATTCCTGCTCTTGAACCCTTTCACACGGTGTTAACCGGACGAGGTTTACTCTCGTTCTCACTCTGCTCTTCCTGCTCTTTAACCCTTTCACACTATGTAACCCAGACGGTGATTTACTCTCAGTCTCACTCTGCTATTCCTGCTCTTCAACCCTTTCACTCTGTGTAGCCCGGCCGGTGATTTACCCTCGGTCTCACTCTGCTATTCCTGCTCTTTAACCCTTTCACACTGTGTAACCCAGACGGTGATTTTCTCTCAGTCTCACTCTGCTATTCCTGCTCTTTAACCCTTTCACACTGTGTTAACCGGACGGTGGTTTACTCTCGCTCTGACTCTGCTATTCCTGCTCTTTAACCCTTTCACACTGTGTTAACCGGACGAGGTTTACACTCGGTCTCACTCTGCTCTTCCTGCTCTTTAACCCTTTCACACTATGTAACCCAGACGGTGATTTTCTCTCAGTCTCACTCTGTTATTCCTGCTCTTTAACCCTTTCACACTGTGTAACTCAGACGGTGATTTACTCTCAGTCTCACTCTGCTATTCCTGCTCTTTACCCCTTTCACACTGTGTAACCCAGACGGTGATTTTCTCTCTGTCTCAGTCTGCTATTCCTGCTATTTAACCCTTTCACACTGTGTAACTCAGACAGTGATTTACTCTCAGTCTCACTCTGCTATTCCTGCTCTTTAACCCTTTCACACTGTGTAGCCCAGACGGTGGATTACTCTGAGTCTCACTCTGCTATTCCTGCTCTTTAACCCTTTCACACTGTGTAACCAGGACGGTGGATTACTCTCGGTCTCACTCTGCTATTCCTGCTCTTTAACCCTTTCACACTGTGTTACCCGGACTGTGATTTACTCTCGGTCTCAATCTGCTATTCCTGCTCTTTAACCCTTTCACACGGTGAAACCCAGATGCTGATTTACTCTCGGTCTCACTCTGCTATTCCTGCTCTTTAACCCTTTCACACTGTGTAACCCGGATGGTGGTTTACTCTCAGTCTCACTCTGCTATTCCTGCCCTTTAACCCTTTCACACTGTGTAACTCAGAATTTGATTTACTCTTGGTCTCACTCTGCTATTCCTGCTCTTTAACCCTTTCACACGGTGAAACCCAGGCGCTGATTTACTCTCGGTCTCACTCTACTATTCCTGCTCTTTAACCCTTTCACACGGTGTTAACCGGACGGTGGTTTACTCTCGGTCTCACTCTGCTCTTCCTGCTCTTTAACCCTTTCACACTGTGTTAACCGGACGGTGGTTTACTCTCAGTCTCACTCTGCTATTCCTGCTCTTTAACCCTTTCACACGGTGCAACACAGACGGTGATTTACTCTCAGTCTCACGATGCTATTCCTGCTCTTTAACCCTTTCACAGTGTGTAACCCGGACGGTGATTTACCATCTGTCTCACTCTGCTATTCCTGCTCTTTAACCCTTTCACTCGGTGTAACACAGATGGTGGTTCACTCTCGGTCTCACTCTGCTATTCCTGCTCTTTAACCCTTACACACGGTGTAACACAGATGGTGGTTCACTCTCGGTCTCACTCTGCTCTTCCTGCTCTTTAACCCTTTCACACTGTGTTACCTGGACGGTGATTTACTCTCAGTCTCACTCTGCTATTCCTGCTCTTTAACCCTTTCGCACTATGCAACCCAGACGGTGATTTACGCTCTTTCTCACTCTGCTATTCCTGCTCTTTAACCCTTTCACACGGTGTAACACAGATGGTGGTTTACTCTGAGTCTCACTCTGCTATTCCTGCTCTTTACCCCTTTCACACTGTGTAACTCAGACGGTGGTTTACTCTCAGTCTCACTCTGCTATTCCTGCTCTTTAACCCTTTCACACTGTGTAACTCAGACGGTGGTTTACTCTGAGTCTCACTCTGCTATTCCTGCTCTTTACCCCTTTCACACTGTGTAACGCAGACGGTGGTTTACTCTCAGTCTCACTCTGCTATTCCTGCTCTTTAACCCTTTCACACTGTGTAACTCAGACGGTGGTTTACTCTGAGTCTCACTCTGCTATTCCTGCTCTTTAACCCTTTCACACTGTGTTACCCGGACGGTGGTTTACTCTCGGTCTCACTCTGCTATTCCTGCTCTTTAACCCTTTCACACTGTGTAACTCAGACGGTGATTTACTCTCAGTCTCACTCTGCTATTCCTGCTCTTTAACCCTTTCACACGGTGTAACACAGACGGTGATTTACTCTCAGTCTCACTTTGCTATTCCTGCTCTTCAACCCTTTCACACGGTGTAACACAGACGGTAATTTACTCTCAGTGTCACTCTGCTATTCCTGCTCTTTAACCCTTTCACACGGTGTAACCCAGACAGTGGTTTACTCTGAGTCTCACTCTACTATTCCTGCTCTTTAACCCTTTCACACGGTGTAACCCAGACGGTGATTTACTCTCGGTCTCACTCTGCTATTCCTGCTCTTTAACCCTTTCACACTGTGTAACCCGGACGGTGATTTATTCTCAGTCTCACTCTGCTATTCCTGCTCTTTAACCCTTTCACACCGTGCAACACAGACGGTGATTTACTCTCGGTCTCACTCTGCTATTCCTGTTCTTTATCCCTTTCACACTGTGTAACTCAGACGGTGATTTACTCTCGGTCTCACTCTGCTATTCCTGCTCTTTAACCCTTTCACACTGTGTTAACCGGACGGTGATTTACTCTCGGTCTCACTCTGCTATTCCTGCTCTTGAACCCTTTCACACGGTGTAACCCAGACGGTGATTTACTCTCGGTCTCACTCTGCTCTTCCTGCTCTTTAACCCTTTCACACTATGTAACCCGGACGGTGATTTACTCTCAGTCTCACTCCGCTATTCCTGCTCTTTAACCCTTTCACACTGTGTAACCCGGATGGTGGTTTACTCTCGGTCTCACTCTGCTATTCCTGCTCTTTAACCCTTTCACACTGTGTTACCCGGACTGTGATTTACTCTCGGTCTCACTCTGCTATTCCTGCTCTTTAACCCTTTCACACGGTGTATCCCGGACGGTGATTTACTCTCAGTCTCACTCTACTATTCCTGCTCTTTAACCCTTTCACACTATGTAACTCGGACGGTGATTTACTCTCAGTCTCACTCTGCTATTCCTGCTCTTTAACCCTTTCACACTTTGTAACTCAGACGGTGATTTACTCTCAGTCTCACTCCGCTATTCCTGCTCTTTAACCCTTTCACACTGTGTAACCCGGACGTTAGTTTACTCTCTGTCTCACTCTGCTATTCCTGCTCTTTAACCCTTTCACACTGTGTTACCTGGACGGTGATTTACTCTCAGTCTCACTCTGCTATTCCTGCTCTTTAACCCTTTCACACGGTGTAACTCAGACGGTGATTTACTCTCAGTCTCACTCTGCTATTCCTGCTCTTTAACCCTTTCACACGGTGTAACACAGACGGTGATTTACTCTCAGTCTCACTCTGCTATTCCTGCTCTTTAACCCTTTCACACGGTGTAACACAGGCGGTGATTTACTCTCAGTCTCACTCTACTATTCCTGCTCTTTAACCCTTTCACACTGTGTTCCCTGGACGGTGGTTTACTCTCGGTCTCACTCTGCTATTCCAGCTCTTTAACCCTTTCACACTGTGTAACCCTGACAGTGGTTTAATCTGAGTCTCACTCTGCTATTCCTGCTCTTTAACCCTTTCACACTGTGTAACCCAGGCGGTGATTTACTCTCTTTCTCACTCTACTATTCGTGCTCTTTAACCCTTTCACACTGTGTTAATCGGACGGTGGTTTACTCTGAGTCTCACTCTGCTATTCCTGCTCTTTAACCCATTCACACTATGTTAACCGGACAGTGGTTTACTCTCGGTCTCACTCTGCTATTCCAGCTCTTCAACCCTTTCACACGGTGTAACAAAGACGGTGATTTACTCTCAGCCTCACTCTGCTATTCCTGCTCTTTAACCCTTTCACACGGTGTATCCCGGACGGTGATTTACTCTCAGTCTCACTCTGCTATTCCAGCTCTTTAACCCTTTCACACTGTGTAACCCAGACAGTGGTTTAATCTGAGTCTCACTCTTCTAATCCTGCTCTTTAACCCTTTCACACGGTGAAACCCAGACGCTGATTTACTCTCGGTCTCACTCTACTATTCCTGCTCTTTAACCCTTTCACACGGTGTTAACCGGACGGTGGTTTACTCTCGGTCTCACTCTTCTCTTCCTGCTCTTTAACCCTTTCACACTGTGTTAACCGGACGGTGGTTTACTCTCGGTCTCACTCTGCTCTTCCTGCTCTTTAACCCTTTCGCACTATGTAACCCAGACGGTGATTTACGCTCTTTCTCACTCTAGTATTCCTGCTCTTTAACCCTTTCACACTGTGTTAACCGGACGGTGGTTTACTCTCTGTCTCACTCTGCTATTCCTGCTCTTCAACCCTTTCACACGGTGTAACACAGACGGTGATTTACTCTCAGTGTCACTCTGCTATTCCTGCTCTTTAACCCTTTCACACGGTGTAACCCAGACGGTGGTTTACTCTCGGTCTCACTCTACTATTCCTGCTCTTTAACCCTTTCACACTGTGTTAAACGGACGAGGTTTACTCTCGGTCTCACTCTGCTCTTCATGCTCTTTAACCCTTTCACACTATGTAACCCAGACGGTGATTTACTCTCAGTCTCACTCTACTATTCCTGCTCTTTAACCCTTTCACACTGTGTTCACCGGACAGTGATTTACTCTCAGTCTCACTCTGCTATTCCTGCTCTTCAACCCTTTCACTCTGTGTAACCCGGCCGGTGATTTACTCTCGGTCTCACTCTGCTATTCCTGCTCTTTAACCCTTTCATACTGTGTAACCCAGACGGTGATTTTCTCTCAGTCTCACTCTGCTATTCCTGCTCTTTAACCCTTTCACACTGTGTTAACCGGACGGTGGTTTACTCTCGCTCTGACTCTGCCTTTCCTGCTCTTTAACCCTTTCACACTGTGTTAACCGGACGAGGTTTACACTCGGTCTCACTCTGCTCTTCCTGCTCTTTAACCCTTTCACACTATGTAACCCAGACGGTGATTTACTCTCAGTCTCACTCTGTTATTCCTGCTCTTTAACCCTTTCACACTGTGTAACTCAGACGGTGATTTACTCTCAGTCTCACTCTGCTATTCCTGCTCTTTACCCCTTTCACACTGTGTAACCCAGAAGGTGATTTTCTCTCAGTCTCAGTCTGCTATTCCTGCTATTTAACCCTTTCACACTGTGTAACTCAGACAGTGATTTACTCTCAGTCTCACTCTGCTATTCCTGCTCTTTAACCCTTTCACACTGTGTAGCCCAGACGGTGGATTACTCTGAGTCTCACTCTGCTATTCCTGCTCTTTAACCCTTTCACACTGTGTAACCAGGACGGTGGATTACTCTCGGTCTCACTCTGCTATTCCTGATCTTTAACCCTTTCACACTGTGTTACCCGGACTGTGATTTACTCTCGGTCTCAATCTGCTATTCCTGCTCTTTACCCCTTTCACACGGTGAAACCCAGATGCTGATTTACTCTCGGTCTCACTCTGCTATTCCTGCTCTTTAACCCTTTCACACTGTGTAACCCGGATGGTGGTTTACTCTCAGTCTCACTCTGCTATTCCTGCCCTTTAACCCTTTCACACTGTGTAACTCAGAATTTGATTTACTCTTGGTCTCACTCTGCTATTCCTGCTCTTTAACCCTTTCACACTGCGTTAACCGGACGGTGGTTTACTCTCTGTCTCACTCTGCTATTCGTGCTCTTTAACCCTTTCACACTATGTAACAGAGATTGATTTACTCTCGGTCTCACTCTGCTATTCCAGCTCTTTACCCCTTTCACACTTTGTAACCCGGACGGTGAATTACTCTCATTCTCACTCTGCTATTCCTGCTCTTTAACCCTTTCACACTGTGGAACCCGGACGGTGATTTACTCTCAGTCTCACTCTGCTATTCCTGCTCTTTAACCCTTTCACACTGTGTAACTCAGACGGTGATTTACTCTCGGTCTCACTCTTCTATTCCTGCTCTTTAACCCTTTCACACTGTGTAACCCGGACGGTGATTTACTCTCAGTCTCACTCTGCTATTCCTGCTCTTTAACCCTTTCACACGGTGCAACACAGACGGTGATTTACTCTCGGTCTCTCTCTGCTATTCCTGCTCTTTAACCCTTTCACACTGTGTTAACCGGACGGTGGTTTACTCTCTGTCTCACTCTGCTATTCCTGCTCTTTAACCCTTTCACACTGTGTAACCCCGATGGTGATTTACTCTCAGTCTCACTCTGCTATTCCTGCCCTTTAACCCTTTCACACTGTGTAACTCAGAATTTGATTTACTCTTGGTCTCACTCTGCTATTCCTGCTCTTTAACCCTTTCACACTGCGTTAACCGGACGGTGGTTTACTCTCGGTCTCACTCTGCTATTCCTTCTCTTTACCCCTTTCAGACTGTGTAACCCAGAGGGTGATTTACTCTCGGTCTCACTCTACTATTCCTGCCCTTTAACCCTTTCACACTATGTAACAGAGATTGATTTACTCTCGGTCTCACTCTGCTATTCCTGCTCTTTAACCCTTTCACACTGTGTAACCCGGACGGTGATTTACTCTCAGTCTCACTCTGCTATTCCTGCTCTTTAACCCTTTCACACGGTGCAACACAGACGGTGATTTACTCTCGGTCTCTCTCTGCTATTCCTGCTCTTTAACCCTTTCACACTGTGTTAACCGGACGGTGGTTTACTCTCGGTCTCACTCTGCTATTCCTGCTCTTTAACCCTTTCACACGATGTAACTCAGACAGTGATTTACTCTCGGTCTCACTCTGCTATTCCTGATCTTTACCCCTTTCACACTGTGTAACACAGACGGTGATTTACTCTCAGTCTCACTCTGCTATTCCTGCTCTTTAACCCTTTCATACTGTGTCACCCGGACGGTGATTTACTCTCTGTCTCACTCTGCTATTCCTGCTCTTTAACCCTTTCACTCGGTGTAACACAGACGGTGATTTACTCACAGTCTCACTCTGCTATTCCTGCTCTTTAACCCTTTCACATGGTGTAACACCGACGGTGATTTACTCTCAGTCTCACTCTGCTATTCCTGCTCTTTAACCCTTTCACATGGTGTATCCCGGACGGTGATTTACTCTCAGTCTCACTCTACTATTCCTGCTATTTAACCCTTTCACACTGTGTTATCTGGACAGTGATTTACTCTCGGTCTGACTCTGCTATTCCTGCTCTTTAACCCTTTCACACTGTGTAACCCAGACAGTGGTTTACTCTGAGTCTCACTCTACTATTCCTGCTCTTTATCCCTTTCACACTATGTAACCCAGGCGGTGATTTACTCTCTTTCTCACTCTACTATTCCTGCTCTTTAACCCTTTCACACTGTGTTAACCGGACGAGGTTTACTCTCAGTCTCACTCTGCTCGTCCTGCTCTTTAACCGTTTCAGACGGTGTAACCCAGACTGTGATTTACTCTCAGTCTCACTCTACTATTCCTGCTCTTAAACCCTTTCACACTCTGTAACTCAGACGGTGATTTACTCTCAGTCTCACTCTACTATTCCTGTTCTTTAACCCTTTCACACTGTGTAACTCAGACGGTGATTTACTCTCAGTCTCACTCTGCTATTCCTGCTCTTTAACCCTTTCACACTGTGTAACACAGACGGTGATTTACTCTCAGTCTCACTCTACTATTCCTGCTCTTAAACCCTTTCACACTGTGTAACTCAGACGGTGATTTACTCTCGGTCTCACTCTACTATTCCTGCTCTTTAACCCTTTCACACTGTGTTAACCGGACGAGGTTTACTCTCGGTCTCACTCTGCTCTTCCTGCTCTTTAACCCTTTCACACTGTGTAACCCAGACGGTGATTTACTCTCAGTCTCACTCTACTATTCCTGCTCTTAAACCCTTTCACACTGTGTAACTCAGACGGTGATTTACTCTCAGTCTCACTCTACTATTCCTGTTCTTTAACCCTTTCACACTGTGTAACTCAGACGGTGATTTACTCTCAGTCTCACTCTGCTATTCCTGCTCTTTAACCCTTTCACACTGTGTAACACAGACGGTGATTTACTCTCAGTCTCACTCTACTATTCCTGCTCTTAAACCCTTTCACACTGTGTAACTCAGACGGTGATTTACTCTCAGTCTCACTCTGCTATTCCTGCTCTTTAACCCTTTCACACTGTGTACCTCAGACGGTGGTTTACTCTCAGTCTCACTCTGCTATTGCTGCTCTTTAACCCTTTCACACTGTGTAACACAGACGGTGATTTACTCTCAGTCTCACTCTGCTATTCCTGCTCTTTAACCCTTTCACACTGTGTAACCCGGACGGTGATTTACTCTCTGTCTCACTCTGCTATTCCTGCTCTTTAACCCTTTCACTCGGTGTAACACAGACGGTGATTTACTCTCAGTCTCACTCTGCTCTTCCTGCTCTTTACCCCTTTCACACTGTGTAACCGGGACGGTGATTTTCTCTCAGTCTCACTCTGCTATTCCTGCTCTTTAACCCATTCACACTGTTTAACACAGATGGTGATTTACTCTCAGTCTCACTCTACTATTCCTGCTCTTTAACCCTTTCACACTGTGTAACCTGGACGGTGGTTTACTCTCGGTCTCACTCTGCTATTCCAGCTCTTTAACCCTTTCACACTGTGTAACCCAGACAATGGTTTACTCTCAGTCTCACTCTACTATTCCTGCTCTTTAACCCTTTCACACTGTGTTAACCGGATGGTGGTTTACTCTCGGTCTCACTCTGCTAATCCTGCTCTTTATCCCTTTCACACTATGTAACCCAGGCGGTGGTTTACTCTCTTTCTCCCTCTACTATTCGTGCTCTTTAACCCTTTCACACTGTGTTAATGGGACGGTGGTTTCCTCTCAGTCTCACTCTGCTATTCCTGCTCTTTAACCCTTTCACACTGTGTAACCCGGATGGTGATTTACTCTCTTTCTCACTCTACTATTCCTACTCTTTAACCCTTTCCAACTGTGTTTACTGGACTGTGATTTACTCTCGGTCTCACTCTGCTATTACTGCTCTTTAACTCTTTCACACTGTGTAACTCAGACGGTGATTTACTCTCGGTCTCACTCTGCTATTCCTGCTCTTTAAACCTTTCACACTGTGCAACACACACGTTGATTTACTTTCAGTCTCACTCTGCTATTCCTGCTCTTTAACCCTTTCACGCGGTGTAACCCACACGGTGATTTACTCTCGGTCTCACTCTGATATTCCTGCTCTTTAACCCTTTCACACGGTGTATCCCAGACGGTGATTTACTCTCGGTCTCACTCTGCTATTCCTGCTCTTTAACCCTTTCACACTGTGTAACACAGACGGTGATTTACTCTCAGTCTCACTCTGCTTTTCCTGCTCTTTACTCCTTTCACACTGTGTTACCCGGACTGTGATTTACTCTCAGTCTCACTCCACTATTCCTGCTCTTTACCCCTTTCACACGGTGTAACCCAGACGGTGATTTACTCTCGGTCTCACTCTGCTATTCCTGCTCTTTAACCCTTTCACACTGTGTAACTCAGACGGTGATTTTCTCTCAGTCTCACTCTGCTATTCCTGCTCTTTAACCCTTTCACACTGTGTAACTCAGACGGTGATTTTCCCTCAGTCTCACTCTGCTATTCCTGCTCTTTAACCCTTTCACACTATGTAACAGAGATTGTTTTACTCTCGGTCTCACTCTGCTATTCCTGCTCTTTCCCACTTTCACACTGTGTAACCCAGACGGTGATTTTCTCTCAGTCTCACTCTGCTATTCCTGCTCTTTAACCCTTTCACACTGTGTAACCCAGACGGTGATTTTCTCTCAGTCTCACTCTGCTATTCCTGCTCTTTAACCCTTTCACATGGTGTAACGCGGACGGTGAATTTCTCTCAGTCTCACTCTGCTATTCCTGTTCTTTAACCCTTTCACACGGTGTAACCCACACGGTGATTTACTCTCGGTCTCACTCTGCTATTCCTGCTCTTTAACCCTTTCACACTGTGTTACCCGGACTGTGATTTACTCTCAGTCTCACTCTGCTATTCCTGCTCTTTAACCCTTTCACACGGTGTAACCCAGACGGTGATTTACTCTCAGTCTCACTCTGCTATTCCTGCTCTTTAACCCTTTCACACTGTGTAACTCAGACGGTGATTTTCTCTCAATCTCACTCTACTATTCCTGCTCTTTAACCCATTCACACTATGTAACAGAGATTGTTTTACTCTCGGTCTCACTCTGCTATTCCTGCTCTTTCCCCCTTTCACACTGTGTAACCCAGACGGTGATTTTCTCTCAGTCTCACTCTGCTATTCCTGCTCTTTAACCCTTTCACACTATGTAACAGAGATTGTTTTACTCTCGGTCTCACTCTGCTATTCCTGCTCTTTCCCACTTTCACACTGTGTAACCCAGACGGTGATTTTCTCTCAGTCTCACTCTGCTATTCCTGCTCTTTAACACTTTCACACTGTGTAACCCAGACGGTGATTTTCTCTCAGTCGCACTCTACTATTCCTGTTCTTTAACCCTTTCACACTGTGTAACTCAGACGGTGATTTACTCTCAGTCTCACTCTGCTATTCCTGCTCTTTAACCCTTTCACACTGTGTAACACAGACGGTGATTTACTCTCAGTCTCACTCTACTATTCCTGCTCTTAAACCCTTTCACACTGTGTAACTCAGACGGTGATTTACTCTCGGTCTCACTCTACTATTCCTGCTCTTTAACCCTTTCACACTGTGTTAACCGGACGAGGTTTACTCTCGGTCTCACTCTGCTCTTCCTGCTCTTTAACCCTTTCACACTGTGTAACCCAGACGGTGATTTACTCTCAGTCTCACTCTACTATTCCTGCTCTTAAACCCTTTCACACTGTGTAACTCAGACGGTGATTTACTCTCAGTCTCACTCTACTATTCCTGTTCTTTAACCCTTTCACACTGTGTAACTCAGACGGTGATTTACTCTCAGTCTCACTCTGCTATTCCTGCTCTTTAACCCTTTCACACTGTGTAACACAGACGGTGATTTACTCTCAGTCTCACTCTACTATTCCTGCTCTTAAACCCTTTCACACTGTGTAACTCAGACGGTGATTTACTCTCAGTCTCACTCTGCTATTCCTGCTCTTTAACCCTTTCACACTGTGTACCTCAGACGGTGGTTTACTCTCAGTCTCACTCTGCTATTGCTGCTCTTTAACCCTTTCACACTGAGTAACACAGACGGTGATTTACTCTCAGTCTCACTCTGCTATTCCTGCTCTTTAACCCTTTCACACTGTGTAACCCGGACGGTGATTTACTCTCTGTCTCACTCTGCTATTCCTGCTCTTTAACCCTTTCACTCGGTGTAACACAGACGGTGATTTACTCTCAGTCTCACTCTGCTCTTCCTGCTCTTTACCCCTTTCACACTGTGTAACCGGGACGGTGATTTTCTCTCAGTCTCACTCTGCTATTCCTGCTCTTTAACCCTTTCACACTGTTTAACACAGACGGTGATTTACTCTCAGTCTCACTCTACTATTCCTGCTCTTTAACCCTTTCACACTGTGTTACCTGGACGGTGGTTTACTCTCGGTCTCACTCTGCTATTCCAGCTCTTTAACCCTTTCACACTGTGTAACCCAGACAATGGTTTACTCTCAGTCTCACTCTACTATTCCTGCTCTTTAACCCTTTCACACTGTGTTAACCGGATGGTGGTTTACTCTCGGTCTCACTCTGCTAATCCTGCTCTTTATCCCTTTCACACTATGTAACCCAGGCGGTGGTTTACTCTCTTTCTCCCTCTACTATTCGTGCTCTTTAACCCTTTCACACTGTGTTAATGGGACGGTGGTTTCCTCTCAGTCTCACTCTGCTATTCCTGCTCTTTAACCCTTTCACACTGTGTAACCCGGATGGTGATTTACTCTCTTTCTCACTCTACTATTCCTACTCTTTAACCCTTTCCAACTGTGTTTACTGGACTGTGATTTACTCTCGGTCTCACTCTGCTATTACTGCTCTTTAACTCTTTCACACTGTGTAACTCAGACGGTGATTTACTCTCGGTCTCACTCTGCTATTCCTGCTCTTTAAACCTTTCACACTGTGCAACACACACGGTGATTTACTTTCAGTCTCACTCTGCTATTCCTGCTCTTTAACCCTTTCACGCGGTGTAACCCACACGGTGATTTACTCTCGGTCTCACTCTGATATTCCTGCTCTTTAACCCTTTCACACGGTGTATCCCAGACGGTGATTTACTCTCGGTCTCACTCTGCTATTCCTGCTCTTTAACCCTTTCACACTGTGTAACACAGACGGTGATTTACTCTCAGTCTCACTCTGCTTTTCCTGCTCTTTACTCCTTTCACACTGTGTTACCCGGACTGTGATTTACTCTCAGTCTCACTCCACTATTCCTGCTCTTTACCCCTTTCACACGGTGTAACCCAGACGGTGATTTACTCTCGGTCTCACTCTGCTATTCCTGCTCTTTAACCCTTTCACACTGTGTAACTCAGACGGTGATTTTCTCTCAGTCTCACTCTGCTATTCCTGCTCTTTAACCCTTTCACACTGTGTAACTCAGACGGTGATTTTCCCTCAGTCTCACTCTGCTATTCCTGCTCTTTAACCCTTTCACACTATGTAACAGAGATTGTTTTACTCTCGGTCTCACTCTGCTATTCCTGCTCTTTCCCACTTTCACACTGTGTAACCCAGACGGTGATTTTCTCTCAGTCTCACTCTGCTATTCCTGCTCTTTAACCCTTTCACACTGTGTAACCCAGACGGTGATTTTCTCTCAGTCTCACTCTGCTATTCCTGCTCTTTAACCCTTTCACACTGTGTACCTCAGACGGTGGTTTACTCTCAGTCTCACTCTGCTATTGCTGCTCTTTAACCCTTTCACACTGTGTAACACAGACGGTGATTTACTCTCAGTCTCACTCTGCTATTCCTGCTCTTTAACCCTTTCACACTGTGTAACCCGGACGGTGATTTACTCTCTGTCTCACTCTGCTATTCCTGCTCTTTAACCCTTTCACTCGGTGTAACACAGACGGTGATTTACTCTCAGTCTCACTCTGCTCTTCCTGCTCTTTACCCCTTTCACACTGTGTAACCGGGACGGTGATTTTCTCTCAGTCTCACTCTGCTATTCCTGCTCTTTAACCCTTTCACACTGTTTAACACAGACGGTGATTTACTCTCAGTCTCACTCTACTATTCCTGCTCTTTAACCCTTTCACACTGTGTTACCTGGACGGTGGTTTACTCTCGGTCTCACTCTGCTATTCCAGCTCTTTAACCCTTTCACACTGTGTAACCCAGACAATGGTTTACTCTCAGTCTCACTCTACTATTCCTGCTCTTTAACCCTTTCACACTGTGTTAACCGGATGGTGGTTTACTCTCGGTCTCACTCTGCTAATCCTGCTCTTTATCCCTTTCACACTATGTAACCCAGGCGGTGGTTTACTCTCTTTCTCCCTCTACTATTCGTGCTCTTTAACCCTTTCACACTGTGTTAATGGGACGGTGGTTTCCTCTCAGTCTCACTCTGCTATTCCTGCTCTTTAACCCTTTCACACTGTGTAACCCGGATGGTGATTTACTCTCTTTCTCACTCTACTATTCCTACTCTTTAACCCTTTCCAACTGTGTTTACTGGACTGTGATTTACTCTCGGTCTCACTCTGCTATTACTGCTCTTTAACTCTTTCACACTGTGTAACTCAGACGGTGATTTACTCTCGGTCTCACTCTGCTATTCCTGCTCTTTAAACCTTTCACACTGTGCAACACACACGGTGATTTACTTTCAGTCTCACTCTGCTATTCCTGCTCTTTAACCCTTTCACGCGGTGTAACCCACACGGTGATTTACTCTCGGTCTCACTCTGATATTCCTGCTCTTTAACCCTTTCACACGGTGTATCCCAGACGGTGATTTACTCTCGGTCTCACTCTGCTATTCCTGCTCTTTAACCCTTTCACACTGTGTAACACAGACGGTGATTTACTCTCAGTCTCACTCTGCTTTTCCTGCTCTTTACTCCTTTCACACTGTGTTACCCGGACTGTGATTTACTCTCAGTCTCACTCCACTATTCCTGCTCTTTACCCCTTTCACACGGTGTAACCCAGACGGTGATTTACTCTCGGTCTCACTCTGCTATTCCTGCTCTTTAACCCTTTCACACTGTGTAACTCAGACGGTGATTTTCTCTCAGTCTCACTCTGCTATTCCTGCTCTTTAACCCTTTCACACTGTGTAACTCAGACGGTGATTTTCCCTCAGTCTCACTCTGCTATTCCTGCTCTTTAACCCTTTCACACTATGTAACAGAGATTGTTTTACTCTCGGTCTCACTCTGCTATTCCTGCTCTTTCCCACTTTCACACTGTGTAACCCAGACGGTGATTTTCTCTCAGTCTCACTCTGCTATTCCTGCTCTTTAACCCTTTCACACTGTGTAACCCAGACGGTGATTTTCTCTCAGTCTCACTCTGCTATTCCTGCTCTTTAACCCTTTCACATGGTGTAACGCGGACGGTGAATTTCTCTCAGTCTCACTCTGCTATTCCTGTTCTTTAACCCTTTCACACGGTGTAACCCACACGGTGATTTACTCTCGGTCTCACTCTGCTATTCCTGCTCTTTAACCCTTTCACACTGTGTTACCCGGACTGTGATTTACTCTCAGTCTCACTCTGCTATTCCTGCTCTTTAACCCTTTCACACGGTGTAACCCAGACGGTGATTTACTCTCAGTCTCACTCTGCTATTCCTGCTCTTTAACCCTTTCACACTGTGTAACTCAGACGGTGATTTTCTCTCAATCTCACTCTACTATTCCTGCTCTTTAACCCATTCACACTATGTAACAGAGATTGTTTTACTCTCGGTCTCACTCTGCTATTCCTGCTCTTTCCCCCTTTCACACTGTGTAACCCAGACGGTGATTTTCTCTCAGTCTCACTCTGCTATTCCTGCTCTTTAACCCTTTCACACTATGTAACAGAGATTGTTTTACTCTCGGTCTCACTCTGCTATTCCTGCTCTTTCCCACTTTCACACTGTGTAACCCAGACGGTGATTTTCTCTCAGTCTCACTCTGCTATTCCTGCTCTTTAACACTTTCACACTGTGTAACCCAGACGGTGATTTTCTCTCAGTCTCACTCTGCTATTCCTGCTCTTTAACCCTTTCACATGGTGTAACGCGGACGGTGAATTTCTCTCAGTCTCACTCTGCTATTCCTGTTCTTTAACCCTTTCACACGGTGTAACCCACACGGTGATTTACTCTCGGTCTCACTCTGCTATTCCTGCTCTTTAACCCTTTCACACTGTGTTACCCGGACTGTGATTTACTCTCAGTCTCACTCTGCTATTCCTGCTCTTTAACCCTTTCACACGGTGTAACCCAGACGGTGATTTACTCTCAGTCTCACTCTGCTATTCCTGCTCTTTCACCCTTTCACACTGTGTAACTCAGACGGTGATTTTCTCTCAATCTCACTCTACTATTCCTGCTCTTTAACCCATTCACACTATGTAACAGAGATTGTTTTACTCTCGGTCTCACTCTGCTATTCCTGCTCTTTCCCCCTTTCACACTGTGTAACCCAGACGGTGATTTTCTCTCAGTCTCACTCTGCTATTCCTGCTCTTTAACCCTTTCACACGGTGTAACCCAGACGGTGATTTACTCTCAGTCTCACTCTGCTATTCCTGCTCTTTAACCCTTTCACACTATGTAACAGAGATTGTTTTACTCTCGGTCTCACTCTGCTATTCCTGCTCTTTCCCACTTTCACACTGTGTAACCCAGATGGTGATTTTCGCTCAGTCTCACTCTGCTATTCCTGCTCTTTAACCCTTTCACACTGTGTAACCGAGACGGTGATTTTCTCTCAGTCTCACTCTGCTATTCCTGCTCTTTAACCCTTTCACATGGTGTAACGCGGACGGTGAATTTCTCTCAGTCTCACTCTGCTATTCCTGTTCTTTAACCCTTTCACACGGTGTAACCCACACGGTGATTTACTCTCGGTCTCACTCTGCTATTCCTGCTCTTTAACCCTTTCACACTGTGTTACCCGGACTGTGATTTACTCTCAGTCTCACTCTGCTATTCCTGCTCTTTAACCCTTTCACACGGTGTAACCCAGACGGTGATTTACTCTCAGTCTCACTCTGCTATTCCTGCTCTTTAACCCTTTCACACTGTGTAACTCAGACGGTGATTTTCTCTCAATCTCACTCTACTATTCCTGCTCTTTAACCCATTCACACTATGTAACAGAGATTGTTTTACTCTCGGTCTCACTCTGCTATTCCTGCTCTTTCCCCCTTTCACACTGTGTAACCCAGACGGTGATTTTCTCTCAGTCTCACTCTGCTATTCCTGCTCTTTAACCCTTTCACACTATGTAACAGAGATTGTTTTACTCTCGGTCTCACTCTGCTATTCCTGCTCTTTCCCACTTTCACACTGTGTAACCCAGACGGTGATTTTCTCTCAGTCTCACTCTGCTATTCCTGCTCTTTAACCCTTTCACACTGTGTAACCCAGACGGTGATTTTCTCTCAGTCTCACTCTGCTATTCCTGCTCTTTAACCCTTTCACATGGTGTAACGCGGACGGTGAATTTCTCTCAGTCTCACTCTGCTATTCCTGTTCTTTAACCCTTTCACACGGTGTAACCCACACGGTGATTTACTCTCGGTCTCACTCTGCTATTCCTGCTCTTTAACCCTTTCACACTGTGTTACCCGGACTGTGATTTACTCTCAGTCTCACTCTGCTATTCCTGCTCTTTAACCCTTTCACACGGTGTAACCCAGACGGTGATTTACTCTCAGTCTCACTCTGCTATTCCTGCTCTTTAACCCTTTCACACTGTGTAACTCAGACGGTGATTTTCTCTCAATCTCACTCTACTATTCCTGCTCTTTAACCCATTCACACTATGTAACAGAGATTGTTTTACTCTCGGTCTCACTCTGCTATTCCTGCTCTTTCCCCCTTTCACACTGTGTAACCCAGACGGTGATTTTCTCTCAGTCTCACTCTGCTATTCCTGCTCTTTAACCCTTTCACATGGTGTAACGCGGACGGTGAATTTCTCTCAGTCTCACTCTGCTATTCCTGTTCTTTAACCCTTTCACACGGTGTAACACAGACGGTGATTTACTCTCAGTCTCACTCTGCTATTCCTGCTCTTTAACCCTTTCACACGGTGCAACACAGACGGTGATTTACTCTCGGTCTCTCTCTGCTATTCCTGCTCTTTAACCCTTTCACACTGTGTTAACCGGACGGTGGTTTACTCTCTGTCTCACTCTGCTATTCCTGCTCTTTAACCCTTTCACACTGTGTAACCCCGATGGTGATTTACTCTCAGTCTCACTCTGCTATTCCTGCCCTTTAACCCTTTCACACTGTGTAACTCAGAATTTGATTTACTCTTGGTCTCACTCTGCTATTCCTGCTCTTTAACCCTTTCACACTGCGTTAACCGGACGGTGGTTTACTCTCGGTCTCACTCTGCTATTCCTTCTCTTTAACCCTTTCAGACTGTGTAACCCAGAGGGTGATTTACTCTCGGTCTCACTCTACTATTCCTGCCCTTTAACCCTTTCACACTATGTAACAGAGATTGATTTACTCTCGGTCTCACTCTGCTATTCCTGCTCTTTACCCCTTTCACACTTTGTAACCCGGACGGTGAATTACTCTCGGCCTCACTCTGCTATTCCTGCTCTTTAACCCTTTCACACTGTGTAACCCGGACGGTGATTTACTCTCAGTCTCACTCTGCTATTCCTGCTCTTTAACCCTTTCACACGGTGCAACACAGACGGTGATTTACTCTCGGTCTCTCTCTGCTATTCCTGCTCTTTAACCCTTTCACACTGTGTTAACCGGACGGTGGTTTACTCTCGGTCTCACTCTGCTATTCCTGCTCTTTAACCCTTTCACACGATGTAACTCAGACAGTGATTTACTCTCGGTCTCACTCTGCTATTCCTGATCTTTACCCCTTTCACACTGTGTAACACAGACGGTGATTTACTCTCAGTCTCACTCTGCTATTCCTGCTCTTTAACCCTTTCATACTGTGTCACCCGGACGGTGATTTACTCTCTGTCTCACTCTGCTATTCCTGCTCTTTAACCCTTTCACTCGGTGTAACACAGACGGTGATTTACTCACAGTCTCACTCTGCTATTCCTGCTCTTTAACCCTTTCACATGGTGTAACACCGACGGTGATTTACTCTCAGTCTCACTCTGCTATTCCTGCTCTTTAACCCTTTCACATGGTGTATCCCGGACGGTGATTTACTCTCAGTCTCACTCTACTATTCCTGCTATTTAACCCTTTCACACTGTGTTATCTGGACAGTGATTTACTCTCGGTCTGACTCTGCTATTCCTGCTCTTTAACCCTTTCACACTGTGTAACCCAGACAGTGGTTTACTCTGAGTCTCACTCTACTATTCCTGCTCTTTATCCCTTTCACACTATGTAACCCAGGCGGTGATTTACTCTCTTTCTCACTCTACTATTCCTGCTCTTTAACCCTTTCACACTGTGTTAACCGGACGAGGTTTACTCTCGGTCTCACTCTGCTCGTCCTGCTCTTTAACCGTTTCAGACGGTGTAACCCAGACGGTGATTTACTCTCAGTCTCACTCTACTATTCCTGCTCTTAAACCCTTTCACACTGTGTAACTCAGACGGTGATTTACTCTCAGTCTCACTCTACTATTCCTGTTCTTTAACCCTTTCACACTGTGTAACTCAGACGGTGATTTACTCTCAGTCTCACTCTGCTATTCCAGCTCTTTAACCCTTTCACACTGTGTAACACAGACGGTGATTTACTCTCAGTCTCACTCTACTATTCCTGCTCTTAAACCCTTTCACACTGTGTAAGTCAGACGGTGATTTACTCTCGGTCTCACTCTACTATTCCTGCTCTTTAACCCTTTCACACTGTGTTAACCGGACGAGGTTTACTCTCGGTCTCACTCTGCTCTTCCTGCTCTTTAACCCTTTCACACTGTGTAACCCAGACGGTGATTTACTCTCAGTCTCACTCTACTATTCCTGCTCTTAAACCCTTTCACACTGTGTAACTCAGACGGTGATTTACTCTCAGTCTCACTCTACTATTCCTGTTCTTTAACCCTTTCACACTGTGTAACTCAGACGGTGATTTACTCTCAGTCTCACTCTGCTATTCCTGCTCTTTAACCCTTTCACACTGTGTAACACAGACGGTGATTTACTCTCAGTCTCACTCTACTATTCCTGCTCTTAAACCCTTTCACACTGTGTAACTCAGACGGTGATTTACTCTCAGTCTCACTCTGCTATTCCTGCTCTTTAACCCTTTCACACTGTGTACCTCAGACGGTGGTTTACTCTCAGTCTCACTCTGCTATTGCTGCTCTTTAACCCTTTCACACTGTGTAACACAGACGGTGATTTACTCTCAGTCTCACTCTGCTATTCCTGCTCTTTAACCCTTTCACACTGTGTAACCCGGACGGTGATTTACTCTCTGTCTCACTCTGCTATTCCTGCTCTTTAACCCTTTCACTCGGTGTAACACAGACGGTGATTTACTCTCGGTCTCACTCTGCTCTTCCTGCTCTTTACCCCTTTCACACTGTGTAACCGAGACGGTGATTTTCTCTCAGTCTCACTCTGCTATTCCTGCTCTTTAACCCTTTCACACTGTTTAACACAGACGGTGATTTACTCTCAGTCTCACTCTACTATTCCTGCTCTTTAACCCTTTCACACTGTGTTACCTGGACGGTGGTTTACTCTCGGTCTCACTCTGCTATTCCAGCTCTTTAACCCTTTCACACTGTGTAACCCAGACAATGGTTTACTCTGAGTCTCACTCTACTATTCCTGCTCTTTAACCCTTTCACACTGTGTTAACCGGATGGTGGTTTACTCTCGGTCTCACTCTGCTAATCCTGCTCTTTATCCCTTTCACACTATGTAACCCAGGCGGTGGTTTACTCTCTTTCTCACTCTACTATTCGTGCTCTTTAACCCTTTCACACTGTGTTAATGGGACGGTGGTTTCCTCTCAGTCTCACTCTGCTATTCCTGCTCTTTAACCCTTTCACACTGTGTAACCCGGATGGTGATTTACTCTCTTTCTCACTCTACTATTCCTACTCTTTAACCCTTTCCAACTGTGTTTACTGGACTGTGATTTACTCTCGGTCTCACTCTGCTATTACTGCTCTTTAACTCTTTCACACTGTGTAACTCAGACGGTGATTTACTCTCGGTCTCACTCTGCTATTCCTGCTCTTTAAACCTTTCACACTGTGCAACACACACGGTGATTTACTTTCAGTCTCACTCTGCTATTCCTGCTCTTTAACCCTTTCACGCGGTGTAACCCACACGGTGATTTACTCTCGGTCTCACTCTGATATTCCTGCTCTTTAACCCTTTCACACGGTGTATCCCAGACGGTGATTTACTCTCGGTCTCACTCTGCTATTCCTGCTCTTTAACCCTTTCACACTGTGTAACACAGACGGTGATTTACTCTCAGTCTCACTCTGCTTTTCCTGCTCTTTACTCCTTTCACACTGTGTTACCCGGACTGTGATTTACTCTCAGTCTCACTCCACTATTCCTGCTCTTTACCCCTTTCACACGGTGTAACCCAGACGGTGATTTACTCTCGGTCTCACTCTGCTATTCCTGCTCTTTAACCCTTTCACACTGTGTAACTCAGACGGTGATTTTCTCTCAGTCTCACTCTGCTATTCCTGCTCTTTAACCCTTTCACACTGTGTAACTCAGACGGTGATTTTCCCTCAGTCTCACTCTGCTATTCCTGCTCTTTAACCCTTTCACACTATGTAACAGAGATTGTTTTACTCTCGGTCTCACTCTGCTATTCCTGCTCTTTCCCACTTTCACACTGTGTAACCCAGACGGTGATTTTCTCTCAGTCTCACTCTGCTATTCCTGCTCTTTAACCCTTTCACACTGTGTAACCCAGACGGTGATTTTCTCTCAGTCTCACTCTGCTATTCCTGCTCTTTAACCCTTTCACATGGTGTAACGCGGACGGTGAATTTCTCTCAGTCTCACTCTGCTATTCCTGTTCTTTAACCCTTTCACACGGTGTAACCCACACGGTGATTTACTCTCGGTCTCACTCTGCTATTCCTGCTCTTTAACCCTTTCACACTGTGTTACCCGGACTGTGATTTACTCTCAGTCTCACTCTGCTATTCCTGCTCTTTAACCCTTTCACACGGTGTAACCCAGACGGTGATTTACTCTCAGTCTCACTCTGCTATTCCTGCTCTTTAACCCTTTCACACTGTGTAACTCAGACGGTGATTTTCTCTCAATCTCACTCTACTATTCCTGCTCTTTAACCCATTCACACTATGTAACAGAGATTGTTTTACTCTCGGTCTCACTCTGCTATTCCTGCTCTTTCCCCCTTTCACACTGTGTAACCCAGACGGTGATTTTCTCTCAGTCTCACTCTGCTATTCCTGCTCTTTAACCCTTTCACACTATGTAACAGAGATTGTTTTACTCTCGGTCTCACTCTGCTATTCCTGCTCTTTCCCACTTTCACACTGTGTAACCCAGACGGTGATTTTCTCTCAGTCTCACTCTGCTATTCCTGCTCTTTAACCCTTTCACACTGTGTAACCCAGACGGTGATTTTCTCTCAGTCTCACTCTGCTATTCCTGCTCTTTAACCCTTTCACATGGTGTAACGCGGACGGTGAATTTCTCTCAGTCTCACTCTGCTATTCCTGTTCTTTAACCCTTTCACACGGTGTAACCCACACGGTGATTTACTCTCGGTCTCACTCTGCTATTCCTGCTCTTTAACCCTTTCACACTGTGTTACCCGGACTGTGATTTACTCTCAGTCTCACTCTGCTATTCCTGCTCTTTAACCCTTTCACACGGTGTAACCCAGACGGTGATTTACTCTCAGTCTCACTCTGCTATTCCTGCTCTTTAACCCTTTCACACTGTGTAACTCAGACGGTGATTTTCTCTCAATCTCACTCTACTATTCCTGCTCTTTAACCCATTCACACTATGTAACAGAGATTGTTTTACTCTCGGTCTCACTCTGCTATTCCTGCTCTTTCCCCCTTTCACACTGTGTAACCCAGACGGTGATTTTCTCTCAGTCTCACTCTGCTATTCCTGCTCTTTAACCCTTTCACATGGTGTAACGCGGACGGTGAATTTCTCTCAGTCTCACTCTGCTATTCCTGTTCTTTAACCCTTTCACACGGTGTAACACAGACGGTGATTTACTCTCAGTCTCACTCTGCTATTCCTGCTTTTTTACCCTTTCGCACGGTGTAACCCACACGGTGATTTACTCTCGGTCTCACTCTTCTAATCCTGCTTTTTAACCCATTCACACGGTGTAACACAGACCGTGATTTACTCTCAGTCTCACTCTGCTATTCCTGCTCTATTACCCTTTCGCACGGTGTATCCCGGAAGCTGATTTACTCTCAGTCTTACTCTGCTATTCCTGTTCTTTAACCCTTTCACACTGTGTCACCCGGACGGTGATTTACTCTCTGTCTCACTCTGCTATTCCTGCTCTTTAACCCTTTCACTCGGTGTAACACAGACGGTGATTTACTCACAGTCTCACTCTGCTATTCCTGCTCTTTAACCCTTTCACATGGTGTAACACCGACGGTGATTTACTCTCAGTCTCACTCTGCTATTCCTGCTCTTTAACCCTTTCACATGGTGTATCCCGGACGGTGATTTACTCTCAGTCTCACTCTACTATTCCTGCTATTTAACCCTTTCACACTGTGTTACCTGGACAGTGATTTACTCTCGGTCTGACTCTGCTATTCCTGCTCTTTAACCCTTTCACACTGTGTAACCCAGACAGTGGTTTACTCTGAGTCTCACTCTACTATTCCTGCTCTTTATCCCTTTCACACTATGTAACCCAGGCGGTGATTTACTCTCTTTCTCACTCTACTATTCCTGCTCTTTAACCCTTTCACACTGTGTTAACCGGACGAGGTTTACTCTCGGTCTCACTCTGCTCGTCCTGCTCTTTAACCCTTTCAGACGGTGTAACCCAGACGGTGATTTACTCTCGGTCTCACTCTACTATTCCTGCTCTTTAACCCTTTCACACTGTGTTAACCGGACGAGGTTTACTCTCGGTCTCACTCTGCTCTTCCTGCTCTTTAACCCTTTCACACTGTGTAACCCAGATGGTGATTTACTCTCAGTCTCACTCTACTATTCCTGCTCTTAAACCCTTTCACACTGTGTAACTCAGACGGTGATTTACTCTCAGTCTCACTCTACTATTCCTGTTCTTTAACCCTTTCACACTGTGTAACACAGACGGTGATTTACTCTCAGTCTCACTCTACTATTCCTGCTCTTAAACCCTTTCACACTGTGTAACTCAGACGGTGATTTACTCTCAGTCTCACTCTGCTATTCCTGCTCTTTAACCCTTTCACACTGTGTAACACAGACGGTGATTTACTCTCAGTCTCACTCTACTATTCCTGCTCTGAAACCCTTTCACACTGTGTAACTCAGACGGTGATTTACTCTCAGTCTCACTCTGCTATTCCTGCTCTTTAACCCTTTCACACTGTGTACCTCAGACGGTGGTTTACTCTCAGTCTCACTCTGCTATTGCTGCTCTTTAACCCTTTCACACTGTGTAACTCAGACGCTGATTTACTCTCAGTCTCACTCTGCTATTCCTGCTCTTTAACCCTTTCACACTGTGTAACCCGGACGGTGATTTCCTCTCTGTCTCACTCTGCTATTCCTGCTCTTTAACCCTTTCACACTGTGTAACACAGACGGTGATTTACTCTCAGTCTCACTCTACTATTCCTGCTCTTTAACCCTTTCACACTGTGTTACCTGGACGGTGGTTTACTCTCGGTCTCACTCTGCTATTCCAGCTCTTTAACCCTTTCACACTGTGTAACCCAGACAATGGTTTACTCTGAGTCTCACTCTACTATTCCTGCTCTTTAACCCTTTCACACTGTGTTAACCGGATGGTGGTTTACTCTCGGTCTCACTCAGCTAATCCTGCTCTTTATCCCTTTCACACTATGTAACCCAGGCGGTGATTTACTCTCTTTCTCACTCTACTATTCGTGCTCTTTATCCCTTTCACACTGTGTTAATGGGACGGTGGTTTACTCTCAGTCTCACTCTGCTATTCCTGCTCTTTAACCCTTTCACACTGTGTAACCCGGATGGTGATTTACTCTCTTTCTCACTCTACTATTCCTACTCTTTAACCCTTTCCAACTGTGTTTACTGGACTGTGATTTACTCTCGGTCTCACTCTGATATTCCTGCTCTTTAACCCTTTCACACTGTGTAGCTCAGATGGTGAGTTACTCTCGGTCTCACTCTGCTATTCCTGCTCTTTAAACCTTTCACACTGTGCAACAGACACGGTGATTTACTTTCAGTCTCTCTCTGCTATTCCTGCTCTTTAACCCTTTCACGCGGTGTAACCCACACGGTGATTTACTCTCGGTCTCACTCTGATATTCCTGCTCTTTAACCCTTTCACACGGTGTATCCCAGACGGTGATTTACTCTCGGTCTCACTCTGCTATTCCTGCTCTTTAACCCTTTCACACTGTGTAACACAGACGGTGATTTACTCTCAGTCTCACTCTGCTTTTCCTGCTCTTTACTCCTTTCACACTGTGTTACCCGGACTGTGATTTACTCTCAGTCTCACTCCACTATTCCTGCTCTTTACCCCTTTCACACGGTGTAACCCAGACGGTGATTTACCCTCGGTCTCACTCTGCTATTCCTGCTCTTTAACCCTTTCACACTGTGTAACTCAGACGGTGATTTTCTCTCAGTCTCACTCTGCTATTCCTGCTCTTTAACCCTTTCACACTGTGTAACTCAGATGGTGATTTTCCCTCAGTCTCACTCTGCTATTCCTGCTCTTTAACCCTTTCACACTATGTAACAGAGATTGTTTTACTCTCGGTCTCACTCTGCTATTCCTGCTCTTTCCCACTTTCACACTGTGTAACCCAGACGGTGATTTTCTCTCAGTCTCACTCTGCTATTCCTGCTCTTTAACCCTTTCACACTGTGTAACCCAGACGGTGATTTTCTCTCAGTCTCACTCTGCTATTCCTGCTCTTTAACCCTTTCACATGGTGTAACGCGGACGGTGAATTTCTCTCAGTCTCACTCTGCTATTCCTGTTCTTTAACCCTTTCACACGGTGTAACCCACACGGTGATTTACTCTCAGTCTCACTCTGCTATTCCTGCTCTTTACCCCTTTCACACTATGTAACCAAGACGGTGATTTACTCTCGGTCTCACTCTGCTATTCCTGCTCTTTAACCCTTTCACACTGTGTAACTCAGACGGTGATTTTCTCTCAATCTCACTCTACTATTCCTGCTCTTTAACCCATTCACACTATGTAACAGAGATTGTTTTACTCTCGGTCTCACTCTGCTATTCCTGCTCTTTCCCCCTTTCACACTGTGTAACCCAGACGGTGATTTTCTCTCAGTCTCACTCTGCTATTCCTGCTCTTTAACCCTTTCACATGGTGTAACGCGGACGGTGAATTTCTCTCAGTCTCACTCTGCTATTCCTGTTCTTTAACCCTTTCACACGGTGTAACAGAGACGGTGATTTACTCTCAGTCTCACTCTGCTATTCCTGCTCTTTTACCCTTTCGCACGGTGTAACCCACACGGTGATTTACTCTCGGTCTCACTCTGCTATTCCTGCTTTTTAACCCTTTCACACGGTGTAACACAGACGGTGATTTACTCTCAGTCTCACTCTGCTATTCCTGCTCTTTTACCCTTTCGCACGGTGTATCCCGGAAGCTGATTTACTCTCAGTCTCACTCTGCTATTCCTGCTCTTTAACCCTTTCACACTGAGTTACCCGGACTGTGATTTACTCTCAGTCTCACTCTGCTATTCCTGCTCTTTAACCCTTTCATACGGTGTAACCCAGATGGTGATTTACTCTCAGTCTCACTCTGCTATTCCTGCTCTTTAACCCTTTTACACTGTGTTACCCGGACGGTGGTTTACTCTCGGTCTCACTCTGCTATTCCAGCTCTTTAACCCTTTCACACTGAGTTACCTGGACTGTGTTTTACTCTCACTCACACTCTTCTATTCCTGTTCTTTAACCCTTTCACAAGGTGTAACAAAGACGGTGATTTACTCTCAGTCTCACTCTGCTATTCCTGCTCTTTAACCCTTTCACACGGTGTAACCCGGACAGTGATTTACTCTCAGTCTCACTCTACTATTCCTGCTCTTTAACCCTTTCTCACTGTGTTACCTGGACGGTGGTTTGTTCTGAGTCTCACTCTTCTATTCCTGCTCTTTAACCCTTTCACACGGTGAAACCCAGACGCTGATTTACTCTCGGTCTCACTCTACTATTCCTGCTCTTTAACCCTTTCACACTGTGTAACCCAGACGGTGGTTTACTCTCAGTCTCACTCGACTATTCCTGCTCTTTAACCCTTTCACACTGTGTAACCCGGATGGTGATTTACCCTCAGTCTCACTCTCCTGTTCCTGCTCTTTAACCCTTTCACGCGGTGCAACACAGACGGTGATTTACTCTCGGTCTCACTCTGCTATTCCTGCTCTTTAACCCTTTCACACTGTGTTAACCGGACAGTGATTTACTCTCGGTCTCACCCTGCTATTCCTGCTCTTTAACCCTTTCACACTGTGTTAACCGGACGGTGGTTTACTCTCGGTCTCACTCTGCTATTCCTGCTCTTTAACCCTTTCACACTATGTAACAGAGATTGATTTACTCTCGGTCTCACTCTGCTATTCCTTCTCTTTAACCCTTTCACACTGTGTAACCCGGACGGTGATTTACTCTCGGTCTCACTCTGCTATTCCTGCTCTTTAACCCTTTCACACTGTGTAACCCGGACGGTGATTTACTCTCATTCTCACTCTGCTATTCCTGCTCTTTAACCCTTTCACACGGTGCAACACAGACGGTGATTTACTCTCGGTCTCACTCTGCTATTCCTGCTCTTTAACCCTTTCACACTGTGTTAACCGGACGGTGGTTTACTCTCGGTCTCACTCTGCTATTCCTGCTCTTTAACCCTTTCACTCTGTGTAACCCAGATGGTGGTTTACTCTCAGTCTCACTCTACTATTCCTGCTCTTTAACCCTTTCACACTATGTAACAGAGACCGTGATTTACTCTCGGTCTCACTCTACTATTCCTGCTCTTTAACCCTTTCACACTGTGTTAACCGGACGAGGTTTACTCTCGGTCTCACTCTGCTCGTCCTGCTCTTTAACCCTTTCAGACGGTGTAACCCAGACGGTGATTTTCTCTCGGTCTCACTCAACTATTCCTGCTCTTTAACCCTTTCACACTGTGTTAACCGGACGAGGTTTACTCTCGGTCTCACTCTGCTCTTCCTGCTCTTTAACCCTTTCACACTGTGTAACCCAGACGGTGATTTACTCTCAGTCTCACTCTACTATTCCTGCTCTTAAACCCTTTCACACTGTGTAACTCAGACGGTGATTTACTCTCAGTCTCACTCTACTATTCCTGTTCTTTATCGCTTTCACACTGTGTAACACAGACGGTGATTTACTCTCAGTCTCACTCTACTATTCCTGCTCTTAAACCCTTTCACACTGTGTAACTCAGACGGTGATTTACTCTCAGTCTCACTCTGCTATTCCTGCTCTTTAACCCTTTCACACTGTGTAACACAGACGGTGATTTACTCTCAGTCTCACTCTACTATTCCTGCTCTTAAACCCTTTCACACTGTGTAACTCAGACGGTGATTTACTCTCAGTCTCACTGTGCTATTCCTGCTCTTTAACCCTTTCACACTGTGTACCTCAGACGGTGGTTTACTCTCATCTCACTCTGCTATTGCTGCTCTTTAACCCTTTCACACTGTGTAACACAGACGGTGATTTACTCTCAGTCTCACTCTGCTATTCCTGCTCTTTAACCCTTTCACACTGTGTAACCTGGACGGTGATTTACTCTCTGTCTCACTCTGCTATTCCTGCTCTTTAACCCTTTCACACTGTGTAACACAGACGGTGATTTACTCTCAGTCTCACTCTACTATTCCTGCTCTTTAACCCTTTCACACTGTGTTACCTGGACGGTGGTTTACTCTCGGTCTCACTCTGCTATTCCAGCTCTTTAACCCTTTCACACTGTGTAACCCAGACAATGGTTTACTCTGAGTCTCACTCTACTATTCCTGCTCTTTAACCCTTTCACACTGTGTTAACCGGATGGTGGTTTACTCTCGGTCTCACTCTGCTAATCCTGCTCTTTATCCCTTTCACACTATGTAACCCAGGCGGTGATTTACTCTCTTTCTCACTCTACTATTCGTGCTCTTTAACCCTTTCACACTGTGTAACCCGGATGGTGATTTACTCTCTTTCTCACTCTACTATTCCTACTCTTTAACCCTTTCCAACTGTGTTTACTGGACTGTGATTTACTCTCGGTCTCACTCTGATATTCCTGCTCTTTAACCCTTTCACACTGTGTAGCTCAGACGGTGAGTTACTCTCGGTCTCACTCTGCTATTCCTGCTCTTTAAACCTTTCACACTGTGCAACAGACACGGTGATTTACTTTCAGTCTCACTCTGCTATTCCTGCTCTTTAACCCTTTCACGCGGTGTAACCCACACGGTGATTTACTCTCGGTCTCACTCTGATATTCCTGCTCTTTAACCCTTTCACACGGTGTATCCCAGACGGTGATTTACTCTCGGTCTCACTCTGCTATTCCTGCTCTTTAACCCTTTCACACTGTGTAACACAGACGGTGATTTACTCTCAGTCTCACTCTGCTTTTCCTGCTCTTTACTCCTTTCACACTGTGTTATCCGGACTGTGATTTACTCTCAGTCTCACTCCACTATTCCTGCTCTTTACCCCTTTCACACGGTGTAACCCAGACGGTGATTTACTCTCGGTCTCACTCTGCTATTCCTGCTCTTTAACCCTTTCACACTGTGTAACTCAGACGGTGATTTTCTCTCAGTCTCACTCTGCTATTCCTGCTCTTTAACCCTTTCACACTGTGTAACTCAGACGGTGATTTTCCCTCAGTCTCACTCTGCTATTCCTGCTCTTTAACCCTTTCACACTATGTAACAGAGATTGTTTTACTCTCGGTCTCACTCTGCTATTCCTGCTCTTTCCCACTTTCACACTGTGTAACCCAGACGGTGATTTTCTCTCAGTCTCACTCTGCTATTCCTGCTCTTTAACCCTTTCACACTGTGTAACCCAGACGGTGATTTTCTCTCAGTCTCACTCTGCTATTCCTGCTCTTTAACCCTTTCACATGGTGTAACGCGGACGGTGAATTTCTCTCAGTCTCACTCTGCTATTCCTGTTCTTTAACCCTTTCACACGGTGTAACCCACACGGTGATTTACTCTCGGTCTCACTCTGCTATTCCTGCTCTTTAACCCTTTCACACTGTGTTACCCGGACTGTGATTTACTCTCAGTCTCACTCTGCTATTCCTGCTCTTTAACCCTTTCACACGGTGTAACCCAGACGGTGATTTACTCTCAGTCTCACTCTGCTTTTCCTGCTCTTTACTCCTTTCACACTGTGTTACCCGGACTGTGATTTCCTCTCATTCTCACTCCACTATTCCTGCTCTTTACCCCTTTCACACTATGTAACCCAGACGGTGATTTACTCTCGGTCTCACTCTGCTATTCCTGCTCATTTAACCCTTTCACACTTTGTAACTCAGACGGTGATTTTCTCTCAATCTCACTCTACTATTCCTGCTCTTTAACCCATTCACACTATGTAACCCAGACGGTGTTTTACTCTCGGTCTCACTCTGCTATTCCTGCTCTTTAACCCTTTCACATGGTGTAACGCGGACGGTGAATTTCTCTCAGTCTCACTCTGCTATTCCTGTTCTTTAACCCTTTCACACGGTGTAACACAGATGGTGATTTACTCTCAGTCTCACTCTGCTATTCCTGCTCTTTTACCCTTTCGCACGGTGTAATCCACACGGTGATTTACTCTCGGTCTCACTCTGCTATTCCTGCTTTTTAACCCTTTCACACGGTGTAACACAGACGGTGTTTTCTCTCAGTCTCACTCTGCTATTCCTGCTCTTTTACCCTTTCGCACGGTGTATCCCGGAAGCTGATTTACTCTCAGTCTTACTCTGCTATTCCTGCTCTTTAACCCTTTCACACTGTGTTACCCGGACTGTGATTTACTCTCAGTCTCACTCTGCTATTCCTGCTCTTTAACCCTTTCATACGGTGTAACCCAGACGGTGATTTACTCTCAGTCTCACTCTGCTTTTCCTGCTCTTTACTCCTTTCACACTGTGTTACCCGGACGGTGGTTTACTCTCGGTCACACTCTGCTCTTCCAGCTCTTTAACCCTTTCACACTGAGTTACCTGGACTGTGTTTTACTCTCACTCACACTCTTCTATTCCTGCTCTTTAACCCTTTCACAAGGTGTAACAAAGACGGTGATTTACTCTCAGTCTCACTCTGCTATTCCTGCTCTTTAACCCTTTCACACGGTGTAACCCGGACAGTGATTTACTCTCAGTCTCACTCTACTATTCCTGCTCTTTAACCCTTTCACACTGTGTTACCTGGACGGTGGTTTACTCTGAGTCTCACTCTTCTATTCCTGCTCTTTAACCCTTTCACACGGTGAAACCCAGACGCTGATTTACTCTCGGTCTCACTCTGCTATTCCTGCTCTTTAACCCTTTCACACTGTGTAACCCGGACGGTGATTTACTCTCAGTCTCACTCTGCTATTCCTGCTCTTTAACCCTTTCACACGGTGCAACACAGACGGTGATTTACTCTCGGTCTCACTCTGCTATTCCTGCTCTTTAACCCTTTCACACTGTGTTAACCGGACGGTGGTTTACTCTCGGTGTCACTCTGCTATTCCTGCTCTTTAACCCTTTCACTCTGTGTAACCCAGATGGTGGTTTACTCTCAGTCTCACTCTACTATTCCTGCTCTTTAACGCTTTCACACTATGTAACAGAGACCGTGATTTACTCTCGGTCTCACTCTGCTATTCCTGCTCTTTAACCCTTTCACACTGTGTAACCCAGACGGTGATTTTCTCTCAGTCTCACTCTGCTATTCCTGCTCTTTAACCCTTTCACACTGTGTAACCCGGACAGTGATTTACTCTCTGTCTCACTCTGCTATTCCTGCTCTTTAACCCTTTCACTCGGTGTAACACAGACGGTGATTTACTCTCGGTCTCACTCTGCTCTTCCTGCTCTTTACCCCTTTCACACTTTGTAACCCAGACGGTGATTTTCTCTCAGTCTCACTCTGCTATTCCCGCTCTTTAACCCTTTCACACTGTGTAACACAGACGGTGATTTACTCTCAGTCTCACTCTGCTATTCCTGCTCTTTAACCCTTTCACACGGTGTATCACGGACGGTGATTTACTCTAAGTCTCACTCTACTATTCCTGCTCTTTAACCCTTTCACACTGTGTTACCTGGACGGTGGTTTACTCTTGGTCTCACTCTGCTATTCCAGCTCTTTGACCCTTTCACACTGTGTAACCCAGACAATGGTTTACTCTTTTCTCACTCTACTGTTCCTGCTCTTTAACCCTTTCACACTGTGTTAACCGGATGGTGGTTTACTCTCGGTCTCACTCTGCTAATCCTGCTCTTTATCCCTTTCACACTGTGTTAACCGGATGGTGGTTTACTCTCGGTCTCACTCTGCTAATCCTGCTCTTTATCCCTTTCACACTATGTAACCCAGGCGGTGATTTACTCTCTTTCTCACTCTACTACTCGTGCTCTTTAACCCTTTCACACTGTGTTAATGGGACGGTGGTTTACTCTCAGTCTCACTCTGCTATTCCAGCTCTTTAACCCTTTCACACTGTGTAACCCGGATGGTGATTTACTCTCTTTCTCACTCTACTATTCCTGCTCTTTAACCCTTTCCAACTGTGTTTACTGGACTGTGATTTACTCTCGGTCTCACTCTGCTATTCCTGCTCTTTAAACCTTTCACACTGTGCAACACACACGGTGATTTACTCTCAGTCTCACTCTGCTATTCCTGCTCTTTAACCCTTTCACGCGGTGTAACCCACACGGTGATTTACTCTCGGTCTCACTCTGATATTCCTGCTCTTTAACCCTTTCACACGGTGTATCCCAGACGGTGATTTACTCTCGGTCTCACTCTGCTATTCCTGCTCTTTAACCCTTTCACACTTTGTAACCCGGATGGTGATTTACTCTCGGACTCACTCTACTATTCCTGCTCTTTAACCCTTTCACACTGTGTTACCCGGACTGTGATTTACTCTCAGTCTCACTCTGCTATTCCTGCTCTTTAACCCTTTCACACGGTGTAACACAGACGGTGATTTACTCTCAGTCTCACTCTTCTTTTCCTGCTCTTTACTCCTTTCACACTGTGTTACCCGGACTGTGATTTACTCTCAGTCTCACTCCACTATTCCTGCTCTTTACCCCTTTCACACGGTGTAACCCAGACGGTGATTTACTCTCGGTCTCACTCTGCTATTCCTGCTCTTTAACCCTTTCACACTGTGTAACTCAGACGGTGATTTTCTCTCAGTCTCACTCTGCTATTCCTGCTCTTTAACCCTTTCACACTGTGTAACTCAGACGGTGATTTTCCCTCAGTCTCACTCTGCTATTCCTGCTCTTTAACCCTTTCACACTATGTTTCAGAGATTGTTTTACTCTCGGTCTCACTCTGCTATTCCTGCTCTTTCCCACTTTCACACTGTGTAACCCAGACGGTGATTTTCTCTCAGGCTCACTCTGCTATTCCTGCTCTTTAACCCTTTCACATGGTGTAACGCGGACGGTGAATTTCTCTCAGTCTCACTCTGCTATTCCTGTTCTTTAACCCTTTCACACTATGTAACCAAGACGGTGATTTACTCTCAGTCTCACTCTGCTATTCCTGCTCTTTTACCCTTTCACACTATGTAACCAAGACGGTGATTTACTCTCGGTCTCACTCTGCTATTCCTGCTCTTTAACCCTTTCACACTGTGTAACTCAGACGGTGATTTTCTCTCAATCTCACTCTACTATTCCTGCTCTTTAACCCATTCACACTATGTAACAGAGATTGTTTTACTCTCGGTCTCACTCTGCTATTCCTGCTCTTTCCCCCTTTCACACTGTGTAACCCAGACGGTGATTTTCTCTCAGTCTCACTCTGCTATTCCTGCTCTTTAACCCTTTCACATGGTGTAACGCGGACGGTGAATTTCTCTCAGTCTCACTCTGCTATTCCTGTTCTTTAACCCTTTCACACGGTGTAACAGAGACGGTGATTTACTCTCAGTCTCACTCTGCTATTCCTGCTCTTTTACCCTTTCGCACGGTGTAACCCACACGGTGATTTACTCTCGGTCTCACTCTGCTATTCCTGCTTTTTAACCCTTTCACACGGTGTAACACAGACGGTGATTTACTCTCAGTCTCACTCTGCTATTCCTGCTCTTTTACCCTTTCGCACGGTGTATCCCGGAAGCTGATTTACTCTCAGTCTCACTCTGCTATTCCTGCTCTTTAACCCTTTCACACTGAGTTACCCAGACTGTGATTTACTCTCAGTCTCACTCTGCTATTCCTGCTCTTTAACCCTTTCATACGGTGTAACCCAGACGGTGATTTACTCTCGGTCTCACTCTGCTATTCCAGCTCTTTAACCCTTTCACACTGAGTTACCTGGACTGTGTTTTACTCTCACTCACACTCTTCTATTCCTGCTCTTTAACCCTTTCACAAGGTGTAACAAAGACGGTGATTTACTCTCAGTCTCACTCTGCTATTCCTGCTCTTTAACCCTTTCACACGGTGTAACCCGGACAGTGATTTACTCTCAGTCTCACTCTACTATTCCTGCTCTTTAACCCTTTCACACTGTGTTACCTGGACGGTGGTTTACTCTGAGTCTCACTCTTCTATTCCTGCTCTTTAACCCTTTCACACGGTGAAACCCAGACGCTGATTTACTCTCGGTCTCACTCTACTATTCCTGCTCTTTAACCCTTTCACACTGTGTAACCCAGACGGTGGTTTACTCTCAGTCTCACTCGACTATTCCTGCTCTTTAACCCTTTCACACTGTGTAACCCGGATGGTGATTTACCCTCAGTCTCACTCTCCTGTTCCTGCTCTTTAACCCTTTCACGCGGTGCAACACAGACGGTGATTTACTCTCGGTCTCACTCTGCTATTCCTGCTCTTTAACCCTTTCACACTGTGTTAACCGGACAGTGATTTACTCTCGGTCTCACCCTGCTATTCCTGCTCTTTAACCCTTTCACACTGTGTTAACCGGACGGTGGTTTACTCTCGGTCTCACTCTGCTATTCCTGCTCTTTAACCCTTTCACACTATGTAACAGAGATTGATTTACTCTCGGTCTCACTCTGCTATTCCTTCTCTTTAACCCTTTCACACTGTGTAACCCGGACGGTGATTTACTCTCGGTCTCACTCTGCTATTCCTGCTCTTTAACCCTTTCACACTATGTAACAGAGATTGATTTACTCTCGGTCTCACTCTGCTATTCCTTCTCTTTAACCCTTTCACACTGTGTAACCCGGACGGTGATTTACTCTCGGTCTCACTCTGCTATTCCTGCTCTTTAACCCTTTCACACTGTGTAACCCGGACGGTGATTTACTCTCAGTCCACTCTGCTATTCCTGCTCTTTAACCCTTTCACACGGTGCAACACAGACGGTGATTTACTCTCGGTCTCACTCTGCTATTCCTGCTCTTTAACCCTTTCACTCTGTGTAACCCAGATGGTGGTTTACTCTCAGTCTCACTCTACTATTCCTGCTCTTTAACCCTTTCACACTATGTAACAGAGACCGTGATTTACTCTCGGTCTCACTCTGCTATTCCTGCTCTTTAACCCTTTCACACTGTGTAACCCAGACGGTGATTTTCTCTCAGTCTCACTCTGCTATTCCTGCTCTTTAACCCTTTCACACTGTGTAACCCGGACAGTGATTTACTCTCTGTCTCACTCTGCTATTCGTGCTCTTTAACCCTTTCACTCGGTGTAACACAGACGGTGATTTAGTCTCGATCTCACTCTGCTCTTCCTGCTCTTTAACCCTTTCACACGGTGTAACACAGACGTTGATTTACTCTCTTGTCTCACTCTGCTATTCGTGCTCTTTAACCCTTTCACTCGGTGTAACACAGACGGTGATTTACTCTCGATCTCACTCTGCTCTTCCTGCTCTTCAACTCTTTCACACGGTGTAACACAGACGGTAATTTACTCTCAGTCTCACTCGGCTATTCCTGCTCTTTAACCCTTTCACACGGTGTATCCCGGACGGTGATTTACTCTCTGTCTCACTCTACTATTCCTGCTCTTTAACCCTTTCACACTGTGTTACCTGGACGGTGGTTTACTCTCAGTCTCACTCTGCTATTCCAGCTCTTTAACCCTTTCACACTGTGTAACCCAGACAGTGGTTAACTCTGAGTCTCACTCTACTATTCCTGCTCTTTAACCCTTTCACATGGTGTAACCCGGACGGTGAATTTCTCTCAGTCTCACTCCGCTATTCCTGTTCTTTAACCCTTTCACACGGTGTAACCCACACGGTGATTTACTCTCAGTCTCACTCTGCTATTCCTGCTCTTTAACCCTTTCACACTATGTAACCCGGATGGTGATTTACTCTCAGTCTCACTCTGCTATTCCTGCTCTTTAACCATTTCACACTGTGTAACTCAGACGGTGATTTACTCTCGGTCTCACTCTGCTATTCCTGCTCTTTAACCCTTTCACACTGTGTAACTCAGACGGTGATTTACTCTCGGTCTCACTCTGCTATTCCTGCTCTTTAACCCTTTCACACGGTGCAACACACAAGGTGATTTACTCTCAGTCTCACTCTGCTATTCCTGCTCTTTAACCCTTTCACGCGGTGTAACCCACACGGTGATTTACTCTCAGTCTCCCTCTGCTATTCCTGCTCTTTAACCCTTTCACACTGTGTAACAGAGATTGTTTTACTCTCGGTCTCACTCTGCTATTCTTGCTCTTTCCCCCTTTCACACTGTGCAACCCAGACGGTGATTTTCTCTCAGTCTCACTCTGCTATTCCTGCTCTTTAACCCTTTCACATGGAGTAACCCAGACGGTGAATTTCTCTCAGTCTCACTCTGCTATTCCTGTTCTTTAACCCTTTCACACGGTGTAACCCACACGGTGATTTACTCTCAGTCTCACTCTGCTATTCCTGCTCTTTAACCCTTTCACACGTTGTAACACAGACGGTGATTTACTCTCAGTCTCACTCTGCTATTCCTGCTGTTTTACCCTTTCGCACGGTGTATCCCGGAAGCTGATTTACTCTCAGTCTCACTCTGCTATTCCTGCTCTTTAACCCTTTCACACTGTGTTACCCGGACGGTTGTTTACTCTCGGTCTCACTCTGCTATTCCAGCTCTTTAACCCTTTCACACTGTGTTACCTGGACAGTGATTTACTCTCGGTCTCACTCTGCTATTCCTGCTCTTTACCCCTTTCACACTGTGTAACCCAGACGGTGATTTTCTCTCAGTCTCACTCTGCTATTCCTGCTCTTTAACCCTTTCACACGGTGTATCCCGGACATTGATTTAGTCTCGGTCTCACTCTACTATTCCTGCTCTTTAACCCTTTCACACTGTGTTACCCAGACGGTGATTTTCTCTCAGTCTCACTCTGCTATTCCTGCTCTTTAACCCTTTCACACGGTGTAACACAGACGTTGATTTACTCTCTGTCTCACTCTGCTATTCGTGCTCTTTAACCCTTTCACTCGGTGTAACACAGACGGTGATTTACTCTCGATCTCACTCTGCTATTCCTGCTCTTTAACCCTTTCACACGGTGTAACACAGACGGTAATTTACTCTCATCTCACTCTGCTATTCCTGCTCTTTAACCCTTTCACACGGTGTATCCCGGACGGTGATTTACTCTCAGTCTCACTCTACTATTCCTGCTCTTTAACCCTTTCACACTGTGTTACCTGGACGGTGGTTTACTCTCAGTCTCACTCTGCTATTCCAGCTCTTTAACCCTTTCACACTGTGTAACCCAGACAGTGGTTAACTCTGAGTCTCACTCTACTATTCCTGCTCTTTAACCCTTTCACACGGTGTAACCCAGACGCTGATTTACTCTCAGTCTCACTCTACTATTCCTGCTCTTTAAACCTTTCACACGGTGTTAATCGGACGGTGGTTTACTCTTTGTCTCACTCTGCTATTCCTGCTCTTTAACCCTTTCACATGGTGTAACCCGGACGGTCAATTTCTCTCAGTCTCACTCTGCTATTCCTGTTCTTTAACCCTTTCACACGGTGTAACCCACACGGTGATTTACTCTCAGTCTCACTCTACTATTCCTGCTCTTTAACCCTTTCACACTATGTAACCCGGATGGTGATTTTCTCTCAGTCTCACTCTACTATTCCTGCTCTTTAACCATTTCACACTGTGTAACTCAGACGGTGATTTACTCTCGGTCTCACTCTGCTATTCCTGCTCTTTAACCCTTTCACACTGTGTAACTCAGACGGTGATTTACTCTCGGTCTCACTCTGCTATTCCTGCTCTTTAACCCTTTCACACGGTGCAACACACAAGGTGATTTACTCTCAGTCTCACTCTGCTATACCTGCTCTTTAACCCTTTCACGCGGTGTAACCCACACGGTGATTTACTCTCAGTCTCACTCTGCTATTCCTGCTCTTTAACCCTTTCACACGGTGTAACGCAGACGGTGATTTACTCTCAGTCTCACTCTGCTATTCCTGCTCTTTTACCCTTTCACACGGTGTATCCCAGACGGTGATTTACTCTCGGTCTCACTCTGCTATTCCTGCTCTTTAACCCTTTCACACTGTGTAACTCAGACGGTGATTTTCCCTCATTCTCACTCTGCTATTCCTGCTCTTTAACCCTTTTACACTATGTAACAGAGATTGTTTTACTCTCGGTCTCACTCTGCTATTCTTGCTCTTTCCCCCTTTCACACTGTGCAACCCAGACGGTGATTTTCTCTCAGTCTCACTCTGCTATTCCTGCTCTTTAACCCTTTCACATGGTGTAACCCGGACGCTGAATTTCTCTCAGTCTCACTCTGCTATTCCTGTTCTTTAACCCTTTCACACGGTGTAACCCACACGGTGATTTACTCTCAGTCTCACTCTGCTATTCCTGCTCTTTTACCCTTTCGCACGGTGTATCCCGGAAGCTTATTTACTCTCAGTCTCACTCTGCTATTCCTGCTCTTTAACCCTTTCACACTGTGTTACCCGGACGGTTGTTTACTCTCGGTCTCACTCTGCTATTCCAGCTCTTTAACCCTTTCACACTGTGTTACCTGGACTGTATTTTACTCTCACTCACACTCTGCTATTCCTGCTCTTTAACCCTTTCACACGGTGCAACACAGACGGTGATTTTCTCTCGGTTTCACTCTGCTATTCCTGCTCTTTAACACTTTCACACTATGTAACCAGGACGGTGATATACTCTCTGTCTCACTCTGCTATTCCTGCTCTTTAACCCTTTCACACGGTGCAACACAGACGGTGATTTTGTCTCGGTTTCACTCTGCTATTCCTGCTCTTTAACACTTTCACACTATGTAACCCAGACTGTGATTTACTCTCGGTCTCACTCGACTATTCCTGCTCTTTAACCCTTTCACACGGTGTAAACCAGACGGTGATTTACTCTCGGTCTCACTCTGCTATTCCATCTCTTTAAGCCTTTCACATTATGTAACCCAGACTGTGACTTACTCTCGGTCTCACTCGACTATTCCTGCTCTTTAACCCTTTCACGCGGTGCAACACAGACGGTGATTTACTCTCGGTCTCACTCTGCTATTCCTGCTCTTTAACCCTTTCACACTGTGTTAACCGGACAGTGATTTACTCTCGGTCTCACTCTGCTATTCCTGCTCTTTAACCCTTTCACACTGTGTTAACCGGACGGTGGTTTACTCTCGGTCTCACTCTGCTATTCCTGCTCTTTAACCCTTTCACACTATGTAACAGAGATTGATTTACTCTCGGTCTCACTCTGCTATTCCTTCTCTTTAACCCTTTCACACTGTGTAACCCGGACGGTGATTTACTCTCGGTCTCACTCTGCTATTCCTGCTCTTTAACCCTTTCACACTGTGTAACCCGGACGGTGATTTACTCTCAGTCTCACTCTGCTATTCCTGCTCTTTAACCCTTTCACACGATGCAACACAGACGGTGATTTACTCTCGGTCTCACTCTGCTATTCCTGCTCTTTAACCCTTTCACACTGTGTTAACCGGACGGTGGTTTACTCTCGGTCACACTCTGCTATTCCTGCTCTTTAACCCTTTCACTCTGTGTAACCCAGATGGTGGTTTACTCTCAGTCTCACTCTACTATTCCTGCTCTTTAACCCTTTCACACTATGTAACAGAGACCGTGATTTACTCTCGGTCTCACTCTGCTATTCCTGCTCTTTAACCCTTTCACACTGTGTAACCCAGACGGTGATTTTCTCTCAGTCTCACTCTGCTATTCCTGCTCTTTAACCCTTTCACACTGTGTAACCCGGACAGTGATTTACTCTCTGTCTCACTCTGCTATTCGTGCTCTTTAACCCTTTCACTCGGTGTAACACAGACGGTGATTTACTCTCGATCTCACTCTGCTCTTCCTGCTCTTTAACCCTTTCACACGGTGTAACACAGACGTTGATTTACTCTCTTGTCTCACTCTGCTATTCGTGCTCTTTAACCCTTTCACTCGGTGTAACACAGACGGTAATTTACTCTCAGTCTCACTCGGCTATTCCTGCTCTTTCACCCTTTCACACGGTGTATCCCGGACGGTGATTTACTCTCTGTCTCACTCTACTATTCCTGCTCTTTAACCCTTTCACACTGTGTTACCTGGACGGTGGTTTACTCTCAGTCTCACTCTGCTATTCCAGCTCTTTAACCCTTTCACACTGTGTAACCCAGACAGTGGTTAACTCTGAGTCTCACTCTACTATTCCTGCTCTTTAACCCTTTCACACGGTGTAACCCAGACGCTGATTTACTCTCAGTCTCACTCTACTATTCCTGCTCTTTAAACCTTTCACACGGTGTTAATCGGACGGTGGTTTACTCTCTGTCTCACTCTGCTATTCCTGCTCTTTAACCCTTTCACATGGTGTAACCCGGACGGTGAATTTCTCTCAGTCTCACTCTGCTATTCCTGTTCTTTAACCCTTTCACACGGTGTAACCCACACGGTGATTTACTCTCAGTCTCACTCTGCTATTCCTGCTCTTTAACCCTTTCACACTATGTAACCTGGATGGTGATTTACTCTCAGTCTCACTCTGCTATTCCTGCTCTTTAACCATTTCACACTGTGTAACTCAGACGGTGATTTACTCTCGGTCTCACTCTGCTATTCCTGCTCTTTAACCCTTTCACACTGTGTAACTCAGACGGTGATTTACTCTCGGTCTCACTCTGCTATTCCTGCTCTTTAACCCTTTCACACTATGTAACAGAGATTGTTTTACTCTCGGTCTCACTCTGCTATTCTTGCTCTTTCCCCCTTTCACACTGTGCAACCCAGACGGTGATTTTCTCTCAGTCTCACTCTGCTATTCCTGCTCTTTAACCCTTTCACATGGTGTAACCCGGACGGTGAATTTCTCTCAGTCTCACTCTGCTATTCCTGTTCTTTAACCCTTTCACACGGTGTAACCCACACGGTGATTTACTCTCAGTCTCACTCTGCTATTCCTGCTCTTTAACCCTTTCACACGTTGTAACACAGACGGTGATTTACTCTCAGTCTCACTCTGCTATTCCTGCTGTTTTACCCTTTCGCACGGTGTATCCCGGAAGCTGATTTACTCTCAGTCTCACTCTGCTATTCCTGCTCTTTAACCCTTTCACACTGTGTTACCCGGACGGTTGTTTACTCTCGGTCTCACTCTGCTATTCCAGCTCTTTAACCCTTTCACACTGTGTTACCTGGACAGTGATTTACTCTCGGTCTCACTCTGCTATTCCTGCTCTTTACCCCTTTCACACTGTGTAACCCAGACGGTGATTTTCTCTCAGTCTCACTCTGCTATTCCTGCTCTTTAACCCTTTCACACGGTGTAACACAGACGCTGATTTACTCTCTGTCTCACTCTGCTATTCGTGCTCTTTAACCCTTTCACTCGGTGTAACACAGACGGTGATTTACTCTCGATCTCACTCTGCTATTCCTGCTCTTTAACCCTTCCACACGGTGTAACACAGACGGTAATTTACTCTCAGTCTCACTCTGCTATTCCTGCTCTTTAACCCTTTCACACGGTGTATCCCGGACGGTGATTTACTCTCAGTCTCACTCTACTATTCCTGCTCTTTAACCCTTTCACACTGTGTTACCTGGACGGTGGTTTACTCTCAGTCTCACTCTGCTATTCCAGCTCTTTAACCCTTTCACACTGTGTAACCCAGACAGTGGTTAACTCTGAGTCTCACTCTACTATTCCTGCTCTTTAACCCTTTCACACGGTGTAACCCAGACGCTGATTTACTCTCAGTCTCACTCTACTATTCCTGCTCTTTAAACCTTTCACACGGTGTTAATCGGACGGTGAATTTCTCTCAGTCTCACTCTGCTATTCCTGTTCTTTAACCCTTTCACACGGTGTAACCCACACGGTGATTTACTCTCAGTCTCACTCTGCTATTCCTGCTCTTTAACCCTTTCACACTATGTAACCCGGATGGTGATTTACTCGCAGTCTCACTCTACTATTCCTGCTCTTTAACCCTTTCACACGGTGCAACACACAAGGTGATTTACTCTCAGTCTCACTCTGCTATACCTGCTCTTTAACACTTTCACGCGGTGTAACCCACACGGTGATTTACTCTCAGTCTCACTCTGCTATTCCTGCTCTTTAACCCTTTCACACGGTGTAACGCAGACGGTGATTTACTCTCAGTCTCACTCTGCTATTCCTGCTCTTTTACCCTTTCACACGGTGTATCCCAGACGGTGATTTACTCTCGGTCTCACTCTGCTATTCCTGCTCTTTAACCCTTTCACACTGTGTAACTCAGACGGTGATTTTCCCTCATTCTCACTCTGCTATTCCTGCTCTTTAACCCTTTTACACTATGTAACAGAGATTGTTTTACTCTCGGTCTCACTCTGCTATTCTTGCTCTTTCCCCCTTTCACACTGTGCAACCCAGACGGTGATTTTCTCTCAGTCTCACTCTGCTATTCCTGCTCTTTAACCCTTTCACATGGTGTAACCCGGACGGTGAATTTCTCTCAGTCTCACTCTGCTATTCCTGTTCTTTAACCCTTTCACACGGTGTAACCCACACGGTGATTTACTCTCAGTCTCACTCTGCTATTCCTGCTCTTTTACGCTTTCGCACGGTGTATCCCGGAAGCTGATTTACTCTCAGTCTCACTCTGCTATTCCTGCTCTTTAACCCTTTCACACTGTGTTACCCGGACGGTTGTTTACTCTCGGTCTCACTCTGCTATTCCAGCTCTTTAACCCTTTCACACTGTGTTACCTGGACTGTATTTTACTCTCACTCACACTCTGCTATTCCTGCTCTTTAACCCTTTCACACGGTGCAACACAGACGGTGATTTTCTCTCGGTTTCACTCTGCTATTCCTGCTCTTTAACACTTTCACACTATGTAACCAGGACGGTGATTTACTCTCTGTCTCACTCTGCTATTCCTGCTCTTTAACCCTTTCACACGGTGCAACACAGACGGTGATTTTGTCTCGGTTTCACTCTGCTATTCCTGCTCTTTAACACTTTCACACTATGTAACCCAGACTGTGATTTACTCTCGGTCTCACTCGACTATTCCTGCTCTTTAACCCTTTCACACGGTGTAACCCAGACGGTGATTTACTCTCGGTCTCACTCTGCTATTCCTGCTCTTTAACCCTTTCACACTGTGTAACTCAGACGGTGATTTACTCTCGGTCTCACTCTGCTATTCCTGCTCTTTAACCCTTTCACACGGTGCAACACACAAGGTGATTTACTCTCAGTCTCACTCTGCTATACCTGCTCTTTAACACTTTCACGCGGTGTAACCCACACGGTGATTTACTCTCAGTCTCACTCTGCTATTCCTGCTCTTTAACCCTTTCACACGGTGTAACGCAGACGGTGATTTACTCTCAGTCTCACTCTGCTATTCCTGCTCTTTTACCCTTTCACACGGTGTATCCCAGACGGTGATTTACTCTCGGTCTCACTCTGCTATTCCTGCTCTTTAACCCTTTCACACTGTGTAACTCAGACGGTGATTTTCCCTCATTCTCACTCTGCTATTCCTGCTCTTTAACCCTTTTACACTATGTAACAGAGATTGTTTTACTCTCGGTCTCACTCTGCTATTCTTGCTCTTTCCCCCTTTCACACTGTGCAACCCAGACGGTGATTTTCTCTCAGTCTCACTCTGCTATTCCTGCTCTTTAACCCTTTCACATGGTGTAACCCGGACGGTGAATTTCTCTCAGTCTCACTCTGCTATTCCTGTTCTTTAACCCTTTCACACGGTGTAACCCACACGGTGATTTACTCTCAGTCTCACTCTGCTATTCCTGCTCTTTTACCCTTTCGCACGGTGTATCCCGGAAGCTGATTTACTCTCAGTCTCACTCTGCTATTCCTGCTCTTTAACCCTTTCACACTGTGTTACCCGGACGGTTGTTTACTCTCGGTCTCACTCTGCTATTCCAGCTCTTTAACCCTTTCACACTGTGTTACCTGGACTGTATTTTACTCTCACTCACACTCTGCTATTCCTGCTCTTTAACCCTTTCACACGGTGCAACACAGACGGTGATTTTCTCTCGGTTTCACTCTGCTATTCCTGCTCTTTAACACTTTCACACTATGTAACCAGGACGGTGATTTACTCTCTGTCTCACTCTGCTATTCCTGCTCTTTAACCCTTTCACACGGTGCAACACAGACGGTGATTTTGTCTCGGTTTCACTCTGCTATTCCTGCTCTTTAACACTTTCACACTATGTAACCCAGACTGTGATTTACTCTCGGTCTCACTCGACTATTCCTGCTCTTTAACCCTTTCACACGGTGTAACCCAGACGGTGATTTACTCTCGGTCTCACTCTGCTATTCCTGCTCTTTAACCCTTTCACACGGTGTAACCCAGACGCTGATTTACTCTCGGTCTCACTCGACTATTCCTGCTCTTTAACCCTTTCACACGGTGTAACCCAGACGCTGATTTACTCTCAGTCTCACTCTACTATTCCTGCTCTTTAACCCTTTCACACTGTGTTAACCGGACGGTGGTTTACCCTCGGTCTCACTCTGCTAATCCTGCTCTTTATCCCTTTCACACTGTGTAACCCGGATGGTGATTTACTCTCAGTCTCACTCTACTATTCCTGCTCTTTAACCCTTTCCAACTGTGTTAACCGGACAGTGATTTACTCTCGGTCTCATTCTGCTATTCCTGCTCTATAACCCTTTCACACTATGTAACTCAGACGGTGATTTACTCTCGGTCTCACTCTTCTATTCCTGCTTTTTAACCCTTTCACACGGTGCAACACACAAGGTGATTTACTCTCAGTCTCACTCTGCTATTCCTGCTCTTTAACCCTTTCACACTGTGTTACCCGGACGGTTGTTTACTCTCGGTCTCACTCTGCTATTCCAGCTCTTTAACACTTTCACACTGTGTTACCTGGAAAGTGATTTACTCTCGGTCTCACTCTGCTATTCCTGCTCTTTACCCCTTTCACACTGTGTAACCCAGACGGTGATTTTCTCTCAGTCTCACTCTGCTATTCCTGCTCTTTAACCCTTTCACACTGTGTTAACCGGACGGTGGTTTACCCTCGGTCTCACTCTGCTAATCCTGCTCTTTATCCCTTTCACACTGTGTTAATCGGACGGTGGTTTACTCTCTGTCTCACTCTGCTATTCCTGCTCTTTAACCCTTTCACACTGTGTAACCCGGATGGTGATTTACTCTCAGTCTCACTCTGCTATTCGTGCTCTTTAACCCTTTCACTCGGTGTAACACAGACGGTGATTTACTCTCGATCTCACTCTGCTCTTCCTGCTCTTTAACCCTTTCACACGGTGTAACACAGACGTTGATTTACTCTCTGTCTCACTCTGCTATTCCTGCTCTTTAACCCTTTCACACGGTGTATCCCGGACAGTGATTTACTCTCTGTCTCACTCTGCTATTCGTGCTCTTTAACCCTTTCACTCGGTGCAACACAGACGGTGATTTACTCTCGATCTCACTCTGCTCTTCCTGCTCTTTAACCCTTTCACACGGTGTAACACAGACGGTAATTTACTCTCAGTCTCACTCTGCTATTCCTGCTCTTTAACCCTTTCACACGGTGTATCCCGGACGGTGATTTACTCTCAGTCTCACTCTACTATTCCTGCTCTTTAACCCTTTCACACTGTGTTACCTGGACGGTGGTTTACTCTCAGTCTCACTCTGCTATTCCAGCTCTTTAACCCTTTCACACTGTGTAACCCAGACAGTGGTTAACTCTAAGTCTCACTCTACTATTCCTGCTCTTTAACCCTTTCACACGGTGTAACCCAGACGCTGATTTACTCTCAGTCTCACTCTACTATTCCTGCTCTTTAAACCTTTCACACGGTGTTAATCGGACGGTGGTTTACTCTCTGTCTCACTCTGCTATTCCTGCTCTTTAACCCTTTCACATGGTGTAACCCAGACGGTGAATTTCTCTCAGTCTCACTCTGCTATTCCTGTTCTTTAACCCTTTCACACGGTGTAACCCACACGGTGATTTACTCTCAGTCTCACTCTGCTATTCCTGCTCTTTAACCCTTTCACACTATGTAACCCGGATGGTGATTTACTCTCAGTCTCACTCTACTATTCCTGCTCTTTAACCATTTGACACTGTGTAACTCAGACGGTGATTTACTCTCGGTCTCACTCTGCTATTCCTGCTCTTTAACCCTTTCACACTGTGTAACTCAGACGGTGATTTACTCTCGGTCTCACTCTGCTATTCCTGCTCTTTAACCCTTTCACATGGTGTAACAGAGATTGTTTTACTCTCGGTCTCACTCTGCTATTCCTGCTCTTTAACCCTTTCACATGGTGTAACAGAGATTGTTTTACTCTCGGTCTCACTCTGCTATTCCTGCTCTTTAACCCTTTCACACTGTGCAACCCAGACGGTGATTTTCTCTCAGTCTCACTCTGCTATGTCTGCTCTTTAACCCTTTCACACGGTGCAACACAGACGGTGATTTTCTCTCGGTTTCACTCTGCTATTCCTGCTCTTTAACACTTTCACACTATGTAACCCAGACTGTGATTTACTCTCGGTCTCACTCGACTATTCCTGCTCTTTAACCCTTTCACACGGTGTAACCCGGACGGTGAATTTCTCTCAGTCTCACTCTGCTATTCCTGTTCTTTAACCCTTTCACACGGTGTAACCCACACGGTGATTTACTCTCAGTCTCACTCTGCTATTCCTGCTCTTTAACCCTTTCACACGGTGTAACACAGACGGTGATTTACTCTCAGTCTCACTCTGCTATTCCTGCTCTTTTACCCTTTCGCATGGTGTATCCCGGAAGCTGATTTACTCTGAGTCTCACTCTGCTATTCCTGCTTTTTAACCCTTTCACACTGTGTTACCCGGACGGTTGTTTACTCTCGGTCTCACTCTGCTATTCCAGCTCTTTAACCCTTTCACACTGTGGTACCTGGACTGTATTTTACTCTCACTCACACTCTGCTATTCCTGCTCTTTAACCCTTTCACACGGTGCAACACAGACGGTGATTTTCTCTCGGTTTCACTCTGCTATTCCTGCTCTTTAACACTTTCACACTATGTAACCCAGACTGTGATTTACTCTCGGTCTCACTCGACTATTCCTGCTCTTTAACCCTTTCACACGGTGTAACCCAGACGGTGATTTACTCTCGGTCTCACTCTACTATTCCTGCTCTTTAACCCTTTCACACTGTGTTAACCGGACGGTGGTTTACCCTCGGTCTCACTCTGCTAATCCTGCTCTTTATCCCTTTCACACTGTGTTAATCGGACGGTGGTTTACTCTCTGTTTCACTCTGCTATTCCTGCTCTTTAACCCTTTCACACTGTGTAACCCGGATGGTGATTTACTCTCAGTCTCACTCTACTATTCCTGCTCTTTAACCCTTTCCAACTGTGTTAACCGGACAGTGATTTACTCTCGGTCTCACTCTGCTATTCCTGCTCTTTAACCCTTTCACACGGTGCAACACACAAGGTGATTTACTCTCAGTCTCACTCTGCTATTCCTGCTCTTTAACCCTTTCACACGGTGTAACACAGACGGTGATTTACTCTCAGTCTCACTCTGCTTTTCCTGCTCTTTAACCCTTTCACACGGTGTAACACAGACGGTGATTTACTCTCAGTCTCACTCTGCTTTTCCTGCTCTTTAACCCTTTCACACGGTGCAACACACAAGGTGATTTACTCTCAGTCTCACTCTGCTATTCCTGCTCTTTAACCCTTTCACACGGTGCAACACACAAGGTGATTTACTCTCGGTCTCACTCTGATATTCCTGCTCTTTAACCCTTTCCAACTGTGTTAACCGGACAGTGATTTACTCTCGGTCTCACTCTGCTCTTCCTGCTCTTTAACCCTTTCACACTGTGTAACTCAGACGGTGGTTTTATCTCGGTCTCACTCTGCTCTTCCTGCTCTTTAACCCTTTCACACTGTGTAACTCAGACGGTGATTTACTCTCAGTCTCACTCTGATATTCCTGCTCTTTAACCCTTTCACACGGTGTATCCCAGACAGTGATTTACTCTCTGTCTCACTCTGCTATTCCTGCTCTTTAACCCTTTCACACTGTGTAACCCGGATGGTGATTTACTCTCAGTCTCACTCTACTATTCCTGCTCTTTAACCCTTTCCAACTGTGTTAACCGGACAGTGATTTACTCTCGGTCTCACTCTGCTATTCCTGCTCTTTAACCCTTTCACACGGTGCAACACACAAGGTGATTTACTCTCAGTCTCACTCTGCTATTCCTGCTCTTTAACCCTTTCTCACGGTGCAACACACAAGGTGATTTACTCTCAGTCTCACTCTGCTATTCCTGCTCTTTAACCCTTTCTCACGGTGCAACACCCAAGGTGATTTACTCTCAGTCTCACTCTGCTATTCCTGCTCTTTAACCCTTTCTCACGGTGCAACACCCAAGGTGATTTACTCTCGGTCTCACTCTGATATTCCTGCTCTTTAACCCTTTCACACGGTGTATCCCAGACGGTGATTTACTCTCGTTCTCACTCTGCTATTCCTGCTCTTTACCCCTTTCACACTGTGTTACCCGGACTGTGATTTACTCTCAGTCTCACTCTGCTATTCCTGCTGTTTAACCCTTTCAAATGGTGTAACACAGACGGTGATTTACTCTCAGTCTCACTCTGCTTTTCCTGCTCTTTAACCCTTTCACACGGTGCAACACACAAGGTGATTTACTCTCGGTCTCACTCTGATATTCCTGCTCTTTACCCCTTTCACACTGTGTTACCCGGACTGTGATTTACTCTCAGTCTCACTCCACTATGCCTGCTCTTTAACCCTTTCACACGGTGTAACCCAGACGGTGATCTACTCTCGGTCTCACTCTGCTATTCCTGCTCTTTAACCCTTTCACACTATGTAACAGAGATTGTTTTACTCTCGGTCTCACTCTGCTATTCCTGCTCTTTCCCCCTTTCACACTGTGCAACCCAGAGGCTGATTTTCTCTCAGTCTCACTCTGCTATTCCTGCTCTTTAACCCTTTCACATGGTGTAACCCGGACGGTGAATTTCTCTCAGTCTCACTCTGCTATTCCTGTTCTTTAACCCGTTCACACGGTGTAACCCACACGGTGATTTACTCTCAGTCTCACTCTGCTATTCCTGCTCTTTCACCCTTTCACAGGGTGTAACACAGACGGTGATTTACTCTCAGTCTCACTCTGCTATTCCTGCTCTTTTACCCTTTCGCACGGTGTTACCCGGACGGTTGTTTACTCTCGGTCTCACTCTGCTATTCCAGCTCTTTAACCCTTTCACACTGTGTTACCTGGACTGTATTTTACTCTCACTCACACTCTGCTATTCCTGCTCTTTAACCCTTTCACACGGTGCAACACAGACGGTGATTTTCTCTCGGTTTCACTCTGCTATTTCTGCTCTTTAACACTTTCACACTATGTAACCCAGACTGTGATTTACTCTCGGTCTCACTCGACTATTCCAGCTCTTTAACCCTTTCACACTGTGTAACCCAGACGGTGGTTTACTCTGAGTCTCACTGTCCTATTCATGCTCTTTAACCCTTTCACACGGTGCAACCCAGACGGTGATTTACTCTCGGTCTCACTCTGCTATTCCTGCTCTTTAAGCCTTTCACACGGTGTAACCCAGACGCTGATTTACTCTCGGTCTCACTCTACTATTCCTGCTCTTGAACCCTTTCACACTGTGTCACCTGGACGGTGGTTTACTCACAGTCTCACTCTGCTATTCCTGCTCTTTAACCCTTTCACATGGTGTAACCCGGACGGTGAATTTCTCTCAGTCTCACTCTGCTATTCCTGTTCTTTAACCCTTTCACACGGTGTAACCCACACGGTGATTTACTCTCAGTCTCACTCTGCTATTCCTGCTCTTTCACCCTTTCACAGGGTGTAACACAGACGGTGATTTACTCTCAGTCTCACTCTGCTATTCCTGCTCTTTTACCCTTTCGCACGGTGTATCCCGGAAGCTGATTTACTCTGAGTCTCACTCTGCTATTCCTGCTCTTTAACCCTTTCACACTGTGTTACCCGGACGGATGTTTACTCTCGGTCTCACTCTGCTATTCCAGCTCTTTAACCCTTTCACACTGTGTTACCTGGACTGTATTTTACTCTCACTCACACTCTGCTATTCCTGCTCTTTAACCCTTTCACACGGTGCAACACAGACGGTGATTTACTCTCAGTCTCACTCTGCTATTCCTGCTCTTTAAGCCTTTCACATTATGTAACCCAGACTGTGATTTACTCTCGGTCTCACTCGACTGTTCCTGCTCTTTATCCCTTTCACATGGTGTAACCCAGACGCTGATTTACTCTCGGTCTCACTCTACTATTCCTGCTCTTTAACCCTTTCACACGGTGTAACACAGACGGTGATTTACTCTCAGTCTCACTCTGCTATTCCTGCTCTTTAACCCTTTCACACGGTGTATCCCGGACGGTGATTTACTCTCAGTCTCACTCTGCTATTCCAGCTCTTTAACCCTTTCACACTGTGTAACCCAGACAGTGGTAAACTCTGAGTCTCACTCTACTATTCCTGCTCTTTAACCCTTTCACACTGTGTAACCCAGACGCTGATTTACTCTCGGTCTCACTCTACTATTCCTGCTCTTTAACCCTTTCACACGGTGTAACCCAGACGCTGATTTCCTCTCAGTCTCACTCTACTATTCCTGCTCTTTAACCCTTTCACACTGTGTTAACCGGACGGTGGTTGACCCTCGGTCTCACTCTGCTAATCCTGCTCTTTATCCCTTTCACACTGTTTTAATCGGACGGTGGTTTACTCTCAGTCTCACTCTGCTATTCCTGCTGTTTAACCCTTTCACACGGTGTAACACAGACGGTGATTTACTCTCAGTCTCACTCTGCTTTTCCTGCTCTTTACTCCTTTCACACTGTGTTACCCGGACTGTGATTTACTCTCAGTCTCACTCCACTATTCCTGCTCTTTAACCCTTTCACACGGTGTAACCCAGACGGTGATTTACTCTCGGTCTCACTCTGCTATTCCTGCTCTTTAACCCTTTCACACTGTGTAACTCAGACGGTGATTTTCCCTCAGTCTCACTCTGCTATTCCTGCTCTTTAACCCTTTCACACAATGTAACAGAGATTGTTTTACTCTCGGTCTCACTCTGCTATTCCTGCTCTTTCCCCCTTTCACACTGTGCAACCCAGATGGTGATTTTCTCTCAGTCTCACTCTGCTATTCCTGCTCTTTAACCCTTTCACATGGTGTAACCCGGACGGTGAATTTCTCTCAGTCTCACTCTGCTATTCCTGTTCTTTAACCCTTTCACACGGTGTAACCCACACGGTGATTTACTCTCAGTCTCACTCTGCTATTCCTGCTCTTTCACCCTTTCACAGGGTGTAACACAGACGGTGATTTACTCTCAGTCTCACTCTGCTATTCCTGCTCTTTTACCCTTTCGCACGGTGTTACCCGGACGGTTGTTTACTCTCGGTCTCACTCTGCTATTCCAGCTCTTTAACCCTTTCACACTGTGTTACCTGGACTGTATTTTACTCTCACTCACACTCTGCTATTCCTGCTCTTTAACCCTTTCACACGGTGCAACACAGACGGTGATTTTCTCTCGGTTTCACTCTGCTATTTCTGCTCTTTAACACTTTCACACTATGTAACCCAGACTGTGATTTACTCTCGGTCTCACTCGACTATTCCAGCTCTTTAACCCTTTCACACTGTGTAACCCAGACGGTGGTTTACTCTGAGTCTCACTGTCCTATTCATGCTCTTTAACCCTTTCACACGGTGCAACCCAGACGGTGATTTACTCTCGGTCTCACTCTGCTATTCCTGCTCTTTAAGCCTTTCACACGGTGTAACCCAGACGCTGATTTACTCTCGGTCTCACTCTACTATTCCTGCTCTTGAACCCTTTCACACTGTGTCACCTGGACGGTGGTTTACTCTCAGTCTCACTCTGCTATTCCTGCTCTTTAACCCTTTCACATGGTGTAACCCGGACGGTGAATTTCTCTCAGTCTCACTCTGCTATTCCTGTTCTTTCACCCTTTCACAGGGTGTAACACAGACGGTGATTTACTCTCAGTCTCACTCTGCTATTCCTGCTCTTTTACCCTTTCGCACGGTGTATCCCGGAAGCTGATTTACTCTGAGTCTCACTCTGCTATTCCTGCTCTTTAACCCTTTCACACTGTGTTACCCGGACGGATGTTTACTCTCGGTCTCACTCTGCTATTCCAGCTCTTTAACCCTTTCACACTGTGTTACCTGGACTGTATTTTACTCTCACTCACACTCTGCTATTCCTGCTCTTTAACCCTTTCACACAGTGCAACACAGACGGTGATTTACTCTCAGTCTCACTCTGCTATTCCTGCTCTTTAAGCCTTTCACATTATGTAACCCAGACTGTGATTTACTCTCGGTCTCACTCGACTGTTCCTGCTCTTTATCCCTTTCACATGGTGTAACCCAGACGCTGATTTACTCTCGGTCTCACTCTACTATTCCTGCTCTTTAACCCTTTCACACGGTGTAACACAGACGGTGATTTACTCTCAGTCTCACTCTGCTATTCCTGCTCTTTAACCCTTTCACACGGTGTATCCCGGACGGTGATTTACTCTCAGTCTCACTCTGCTATTCCAGCTCTTTAACCCTTTCACACTGTGTAACCCAGACAGTGGTAAACTCTGAGTCTCACTCTACTATTCCTGCTCTTTAACCCTTTCACACTGTGTAACCCAGACGCTGATTTACTCTCGGTCTCACTCTACTATTCCTGCTCTTTAACCCTTTCACACGGTGTAACCCAGACGCTGATTTCCTCTCAGTCTCACTCTACTATTCCTGCTCTTTAACCCTTTCACACTGTGTTAACCGGACGGTGGTTGACCCTCGGTCTCACTCTGCTAATCCTGCTCTTTATCCCTTTCACACTGTTTTAATCGGACGGTGGTTTACTCTCAGTCTCACTCTGCTATTCCTGCTGTTTAACCCTTTCACACGGTGTAACACAGACGGTGATTTACTCTCAGTCTCACTCTGCTTTTCCTGCTCTTTACTCCTTTCACACTGTGTTACCCGGACTGTGATTTACTCTCAGTCTCACTCCACTATTCCTGCTCTTTAACCCTTTCACACGGTGTAACCCAGACGGTGATTTACTCTCGGTCTCACTCTGCTATTCCTGCTCTTTAACCCTTTCACACTGTGTAACTCAGACGGTGATTTTCCCTCAGTCTCACTCTGCTATTCCTGCTCTTTAACCCTTTCACACAATGTAACAGAGATTGTTTTACTCTCGGTCTCACTCTGCTATTCCTGCTCTTTCCCCCTTTCACACTGTGCAACCCAGATGGTGATTTTCTCTCAGTCTCACTCTGCTATTCCTGCTCTTTAACCCTTTCACATGGTGTGAATGGACGGTGAATTTCTCTCAGTCTCACTCTGCTATTCCTGTTCTTTAACCCTTTCACACGGTGTAACCCACACGGTGATTTACTCTCAGTCTCACTCTGCTATTCCTGCTCTTTCACCCTTTCACACGGTGTAACACAGACGGTGATTTACTCTCAGTCTCACTCTGCTATTCCTGCTCTTTTACCCTTTCGCACGGTGTATCCCGGAAGCGGATTTACTCTGAGTCTCACTCTGCTATTCCTGCTCTTTAACCCTTTCACACTGTGTTACCCGGACGGTTGTTTACTCTCGGTCTCACTCTGCTATTCCAGCTCTTTAACCCTTTCACACTGTGTTACCTGGACTGTATTTTACTCTCACTCACACTCTGCTATTCCTGCTCTTTAACCCTTTCACACGGTGCAACACAGACGGTGATTTTCTCTCGGTTTCACTCTGCTATTTCTGCTCTTTAACACTTTCACACTATGTAACCCAGACTGTGATTTACTCTCGGTCTCACTCGACTATTCCAGCTCTTTAACCCTTTCACACTGTGTAACCCAGACGGTGGTTTACTCTGAGTCTCACTGTCCTATTCATGCTCTTTAACCCTTTCACACGGTGTAACCCAGACGGTGATTTACTCTCGGTCTCACTCTGCTATTCCTGCTCTTTAAGCCTTTCACACGGTGTAACCCAGACGCTGATTTACTCTCGGTCTCACTCTACTATTCCTGCTCTTTAACACTTTCACACAGTGTTAACCGGACGGTGGTTTACTCTCGGTCTCACTCTGCTATTCCAGCTCTTTAACCCTTTCACACTGTGTTACCTGGACTTTGTTTTACTCTCACTCACACTCTGCTATTCCTGCTCTTTAACCCTTTCACACGGTGCAACACAGACGGTGATTGACTCTCGGTTTCACTCTGCTATTCCTGCTCTTTAACACTTTCACACTATGTATCCCGGATGGTGATTTACTCTCTGTCTCACTCTGCTATTCCTTCTCTTTAACCCTTTCACACGGTGTATCCCGGACGGTGATTTACACTTGGTCTCACTCTGCTATTCCTGCTCTTTCACCCTTTCACACGGTGTAACCCAGACGGTGATTTACCCTCAGACTCACTCTGCTATTCCTGCTCTTTAACCCTTTCACACTATGTAACAGAGATTGTTTTACTCTCGGTCTCACTCTACTATTCCTGCTCTTTCCCCCTTTCACACTGTGCAAACCAGACGGTGATTTTCTCTCAGTCTCACTCTGCTATTCCTGCTCTTTAACCCTTTCACATGGTGTAACCCGGACGGTGAATTTCTCTCAGTCTCACTCTGCTATTCCTGTTCTTTAACACTTTCACACTATGTAACCCACACGGTGATTTACTCTCAGTCTCACTCTGCTATTCCTGCTCTTTCACCCTTTCACACGGTGTAACACAGACGGTGATTTACACTCGGTCTCACTCTGCTATTCCTGCTCTTTAACACTTTCACACTGTGCAAACCAGACGGTGATTTTCTCTCAGTCTCACTCTGCTATTCCTGCTCTTTAACCCTTTCACATGGTGTAACCCGGACGGTGAATTTCTCTCAGTCTCACTCTGCTATTCCTGTTCTTTAACCCTTTCACACGGTGTAACCCACACGGTGATTTACTCTCAGTCTCACTCTGCTATTCCTGCTCTGTCACCCTTTCACACGGTGTAACACAGACGGTGATTTACACTCGGTCTCACTCTGCTATTCCTGCTCTTTAACACTTTCACACGGTGTATCCCGGACGGTGATTTACACTCGGTCTCACTCTACTATTCCTGCTCTTTAACGCTTTCACACTGTGTTAACCGGACGGTGGTTTACTCTCGGTCTCACTCTGCTATTCCTGCTCTTTAACCCTTTCACACTGTGTTAACCGGACGGTGGTTTACTCTCGGTCTCACTCTGCTATTCCTGCTCTTTAAGCCTTTCACACTATTTAACTCAGACTGTGATTTACTCTCGGTCTCACTCGACTATTCCAGCTCTTTAACCCTTTCACACTGTGTAACCCAGACGGTGGATTACTCTGAGTCTCACTGTCCTATTCCTGCTCTTTAACCCTTTCACACGGTGTAACCCAGACGCTGATTTACTCTCGGTCTCACTCTGCTATTCCTGCTCTTTAACCCTTTCACACTGTGTTAACCGGACGGTGGTTTACTCTCTGTCTCACTCTGCTATTCCTGCTCTTTAACCCTTTCACACTGTGTAACTGAGACAGTGATTTACTCTCGGTCTCACTGCCTCCACCACACTCTCAGACAGTACATTCCAGATCCAAAACACTCACTGAACCTGCCTCCACCACACTCTCAGGCAGTGCATTCCAGATCCTAAACACTCACTGAACCTGCCTCCACCACACTCTCAGACAGTGAATTCAAGATCCAAAACTCTCACTGAACCTGCCTCCACCACACTCTCAGACAGTACATTCCAGATCCTAAACACTAACAGAACCTGCCTCCACCGCACTCTCAGACAGTGCATTCCAGATTCGAACCACTCACTGAACCTGTCTCCATCACACTCTCAGACAGTACATTCCAGATTATAAACACTCACTGAACCTGCCTCCACCACACTCTCAGACAGTGCATTCCAGATCCTAAACACTCACTGAACCTGCCTCCACCACACTCTCAGACAGTGCATTCCAGATCCTAAACACACACTGAACCTGCCTCCACCACACTCTCAGACAGTGCATTCCAGATTCAAAACTCTCAATGAACCTGCCTCCACCACACTCTAAGACAGTGCATTCCAGATCCTAAACACACACTGAATCTGCCTCCACCACACTCTCAGACAGTGCATTCCAGATCCTAAACACTCACTGAACCTGCCTCCACCACACTCTCAGGCAGTGCATTCCAGATCCTAAACACTCACTGAACCTGCCTCCACCACACTCTCAGACAGTGAATTCAAGATCCAAAACTCTCACTGAACCTGCCTCCACCACACTCTCAGACAGTACATTCCAGATCCTAAACACTAACTGAACCTGCCTCCACCACACTCTCAGACAGTGCATTCCAGATCCTAAACACTCACTGAACCTGCCTCCACCACACTCTCAGACAGTACATTCCAGATCCTAAACACTAACTGAACCTGCCTCCACCACACTCTCAGACAGTGCATTCCAGATTCGAACGACTCACTGAACCTGCCTCCACCACACTCTCAGACAGTACATTCCAGATCCTAAACACTAACAGAACCTGCCTCCACCGCACTCTCAGACAGTGCATTCCAGATTCGAACCACTCACTGAACCTGTCTCCATCACACTCTCAGACAGTACATTCCAGATTATAAACACTCACTGAACCTGCCTCCACCACACTCTCAGACAGTGCATTCCAGATCCTAAACACTCACTGAACCTGCCTCCACCACACTCTCAGACAGTGCATTCCAGATCCTAAACACACACTGAACCTGCCTCCACCACACTCTCAGACAGTGCATTCCAGATCCTAAACACACACTGAACCTGCCTCCACCACACTCTCAGACAGTGCATTCCAGATTCAAAACTCTCAATGAACCTGCCTCCACCACACTCTCAGACAGTGCATTCCAGATCCTAAACACACACTGAATCTGCCTCCACCACACTCTCAGACAGTGCATTCCAGATCCTAAACACTCACTGAACCTGCCTCCACCACACTCTCAGTCAGTGCATTCCAGATCCTAAACACTCACTGAACCTGCCTCCACCACACTCTCAGACAGTGCATTCCAGATCCTAAACACACACTGAACCTGCCTCCACCACACTCTCAGACAGTGCATTCCAGATCCTAAACACTCACTGAACCTGCCTCCACCACACTTTCAGACAGTGCATTCCAGATCCTAAACACACACTGAACCTGCCTCCACCACACTCTCAGACAGTGCATTCCAGATCCTAAACACACACTGAACCTGCCTCCACCACACTCTCAGACAGTGCATTCCAGATTCAAAACTCTCAATGAACCTGCCTCCACCACACTCTCAGACAGTGCATTCCAGATCCTAAACACACACTGAATCTGCCTCCACCACACTCTCAGACAGTGCATTCCAGATCCTAAACACTCACTGAACCTGCCTCCACCACACTCTCAGACAGTGCATTCCAGATCCTAAACACTCACTGAACCTGCCTCCCCCACACTCTCAGGCAGTGCATTCCAGATTCAAAACTCTCAATGAACCTGCCTCCACCACACTCTCAGGCAGTGCATTCCAGATCCTAAACTCTCAATGAACCTGCCTCCACCACACTCTCAGACAGTGCATTCCAGATCCTAAACACTCACTGAACCTGCCTCCACCACACTCTCACACAGTACATTCCAGATCCTAAACACTCACTGAACCTGCCTCCACCACACTCTCACACAGTACATTCCAGATCCTAAACACTCACTGAACCTGCCTCCACCACACTCTCAGACAGTGCATTCCAGATCCTAAACACTCACTGAACCTGCCTCCCCCACACTCTCAGGCAGTCCATTCCAGATCATAAACACTCACTGAACCTGCCTCCACCACACTCTCAGACAGTGCATTCCAGATTCAAAACTCTCAATGAACCTGCCTCCACCACACTCTCAGGCAGTGCATTCCAGATCCTAAACTCTCAATGAACCTGCCTCCACCACACCCTCAGGCAGTGCATTCCAGATTCAAAACTCTCAATGAACCTGCCTCCACCACACTCTCAGGCAGTGCATTCCAGATCCTAAACTCTCAATGAACCTGCCTCCACCACACCCTCAGGCAGTGCATTCCAGATCCGAAACACACACTGAACCTGCCTCCACCACACTCTCAGACAGTGCATTCCAGATTCAAAAATCTCAATGAACCTGCCTCCACCACACTCTCAGGCAGTGCATTCCAGATCCTAAACACTCACTGAACCTGTCTCCACCACACTCTCAGGCAGTGCATTCCAGATCCTAAACATTCACGGAAACTGTCTCCACCACACTCTCAGACAGTGCATTCCAGATCCTAAACACTCACTGAACCTGCCTCCACCACACTCTCACACAGTACATTCCAGATCCTAAACACACACTGAACCTGCCTCCACCACACTCTCACACAGTACATTCCAGATCCTAAACACACACTGAACCTGTCTCCACCACACTCTCAGACAGTGCATTCCAGATCCTAAACACTCACAGAACCTGCCTCCACCACACTCTCAGTCAGTGCATTCCAGATCCTAAACACTCACTGAACCTGCCTCCACCACACTCTCAGACAGTGCATTCCAGATCCTAAACACTCACTGAACCTGCCTCCACCACACTCTCAGACAGTGCATTCCAGATCCTAAACATTCACGGAACCTTTCTCCCCCACAC